>NW_006409055.1:43266-56645 GCF_000296735.1 Chrysochloris asiatica | reverse complement strand
ATTCTGCCACCCTCTTTCTCTTAACAGGTGCATTTTAATCTGTTTATATTCAGTGTAATTATCGATAGATATTGATTAATTGCTGCCATTATGTTTTTGAAATTTTTTGTGTGGTGTTTCTGCTTCCTTGTTCTGTTTGTCTTCCTTTGTTGAATTAGAGATTTTTATGTTCTTTCTTGTGAGTTTCCTCATAGTTTTAATGTGTCCATAATGTGTTCTTCTTAGATTTTCAATCTCTTGGTACCTTATGAAGTATTAATTTTCTTTGAGGTTGCCTCATTGTCCATTAACTTTTCTCTCCATTTAGTGCAGTCTATTTTAACCTGTAATCGACCTGACCTTGTCACTATCTGGATCTCTGTTCGTACGTGTTTACCTTCTTTTACATTGTACTTGTTTTGATCATAGACTGACTTCCCAGATTCTGTGAGTTTGCACTTATAGTTTTCTTCTGCTATCAACTCTTCTTTCTGATGACTTAATTCACGGAGGTACTGTCATGTATATCAATCTCTGGTTGTTGTCTATTCTTGTTGGTTCTCAGTCCACAGAACTCGCTTTAGGATGTTTTGTAGTGCTGGGTTAGCTTTGGAAAAATCCCTTAGCTTCTGTTTATCCTGGAATGTTTTGATTACACCATCATATTTGATTGATAACTTTGCTGGATAAAGGATTCTTGTTTCCCAGTTTTGTTTTGTTTTTTTCTTTCAGTGTTTTATATATGTCTCCTCATTGCCTTCTTGCTTGCATGGTTTCTGCTGAGAGATCTGAGGTTAATCTGACTTGCTTGCCTTTGTATGTGACACTTCTGTTTTTCCTGGATGCTTTCAGAAGTGTCTCCTTGTCTTTGATTTTGGAGAACTTGACTATGAAATGTCTTGGTGATTTTATTTTGCGCTTTATACTTTCTTGTGTTCTTTGAGCTTCTTGGATGTTTATCTTTTCATTTTTTAGGATGTTAGAGAAATTTTCTTCCAGCAGTTCTTCAAGTATTTCTTTTGTGGACTTGTGTGATTCTTCTTGTTCTGGAATGCTGATAATTCTTAAGTTATTCCTCTTCATGTTGTCCAACATTAATCTTAGACTTTCTTCAAAACTTTTTATTCTTTTTTGTGCTTGTTTTTCTATGATAGTGGTATTGAGAGATTTATCTTCCAGATTACTGGTTTTCCTTTGCATCTCATCTATTCTACTCCTCTGCCCTTTCAGAGTGCTCTCTATTATTGAGATTTTGTTATTGATAGTTTGGACCGCTTTCTCTAGGTTTTGAATTCTTTCCAGTGCTGTATCTATCTTATTTGATTGTTCCTGTAGCGCTTTCCTGACTTCTTCCTTATTTTTCGCAACTCCATTGTAAAGTGTTTTGAACATTTTATGGTCATTTTTCTGAATTCCTTTTCAGCAATTTCCAAGGCCTTCCCTCCTTCCAGAATGGAGTTCAGGTCCACTTCTAGGTCATTTGTCTCAGTCATTGTATCATGTTTCTGGACATGTGCTGATACGGTCATCTGCTTTTGCTTCTTGGACATGTTTAGTGCTTATCTATGGCCTTAATACTTAATTGAGTATGTGTTTTGGTATTTTTATGCTTTCTGATTGCTTCCAAGAAGATGTGATCAGGATATGGGCTTCCCTTTTCACTCTTCTTATTACTTAATTCAGTTTAACTTTCATAGGTGGTGTCTGTTTCCCTGGTATATGGCAGTTGTTATTGGTTCTTGCCTGGTTTTTGGTGTTTTATCAAGTATGATTGTAGCTTGGCTGTATGGTAGCAGTTGCTGACTCTTCTTGTGTAATATAGGGATACAAAGAGTCCTCCATAGGTAGAAGGGATGGCATATAACAGGGAAAAAACATCAGTGGGGGGAAAATAATGAGAGAAAGAAAAACAAAAGACTAAAAACAGCAACAACAAATACAAAATTCATACTGCAGTCTCTAATCACAGAAAAAGGGGAGGAGGGAGAGAAGGAAAAATAAAATCTGTAGCCTAATATGAGTTTGACTTTAGTGTCCTCTCTTCAGCTTCCTGCCTTCAAAACTGCATGAGAGATTGCAAGATGCCAGTGTTTGTTGTTATGCTACACCTCAGTCTCCAATCCAACCTTCACCCTGATTTTCTTTTAAACTCTCTTTCCTTCCCTACAGCAGCCCTCTCCTTCTCTTTCCTGTGTTAAAAAAAAAAAAAAAAAAAAAAAAAAACAAGAAAAATTCAGGACCTGTTCTTGGGCTGAGTATCTGTCGGCTGTTTGATTTTAAGTGGAAACTGTCTCTTTAAATTTCGAGGAGCTCTGTGCACCTGTGTAGTAGAACCCTCTGAGGGTGGGGCTGGGGTGTCCACTAGCTCAGACACCCCTTTAGTCACCAGAATGGAGGTACACAGACAGCAAGGGACCAATGAACAGATGCCAAAAGAAAGACTGTCCATACCTCTATCTCCGCAGCTCTGTCAGGCATCCATGGATGCTCTGATCCTTCCCCCACTTGGCCCCACTCAAGATGGCGGCTCTTGGAGCAGCTGAGCACCCTGAACCAGAAAGCAATGGATTTCTTGCTTCTGCCACAAACTCCCCCAACTGTAAGTCTTTCAGCCTTCTAAATATTCCTTTATATGTGGACCATCCCTTGAGCCTGCTTGGTCCTGTATTCTGTGTTGTTGCCAGCGGAGCTCCTCACTGCACTTCCACCCAATCCGCCATCTTCCTAGCAGTCGATATATTCGTTTTGATGATTAATTCTGCCCCATTCCTCTTCAATTTGTCATTCTAGTATAGTAAACCTTGCGATTGTCAGATTCAAAATGACCAATACCAGTCCATTTCAGCTCACTAGGATATCAATATTTATGCATTCCATTTCATTCTTGACAATTTCCAATTTTCCTAGATTCATGCTTTGTATATTCCATGTTCTGATTTTTAATGGATATCTGCAGCTATTTCTCTTCATGTTAAGACCAGCATCAGAAAATGAAGGTCCTGAGAGTTTTATTCCATTCACGTCATCTTGGTCAAGTCTACTTTGAGGAAACAGGTCTTCCCCAGTTAGATTATGAGTGTCATCCAACCTGAGGGGCTCAGCTTCTGGCATGAGCTCTGACAGTGTTCCCCTTTTATTCATAAGGTTTTCAGTTAAAATTCGGAAGTAGTTTGTCTCTCCTTCTCCCTAGTCTGTCTTCATCTGGAAGAACATAGGAAATATGTGCAAAGTGAGTGACCCTGCTAGCATTTTAAATACCCATGGCATA
Source organism: Chrysochloris asiatica (assembly GCF_000296735.1). Classification (NCBI taxonomy): domain Eukaryota; kingdom Metazoa; phylum Chordata; class Mammalia; order Afrosoricida; family Chrysochloridae; genus Chrysochloris; species Chrysochloris asiatica. The sequence goes on along the minus strand of NW_006409055.1, from coordinate 53,398 downwards.
GTTTCCAGAATCACAGCAACACACATGCCACACAGTTCAACAAACTGATAGATGAGTGGTGGGTGTTTGTTTTAGAGGGTCTGTAAAGCATGATTGACTAGTACATCATCTTTAATAATAATCAGTTTTCTAATATTCCTTAAATTCCCAATGTAATGAAAGAAACCAGCCAAGATAAAATACGAAGAAACATTAAATCATTTGTGAAGTAACAGATAGATTTGCTCTTAAGTCTAAGGTCATGTGGTTACCATGAAGAAATAGTAAATGGTAAATGAAAATTTTCAATTATCTGAACACATGAGTCTTGTTTGAATATTGAATTTTTTGTTGCTAATATTTATTTTAAGCAGCTGTGTTGGCATAGTGGGTGATGCATTGGGCTGCTAACTGAAAGTTTACAATGTTAAATCTTTCAGTCACTTTGCTGGAGATAGAGGAATTCCTCTGTTCCCATGAAGATGTACAACCTCAGATTCCCCATAAAGGTCACTATGAGCTGGAATCAACTCAATGACACACAACAACCACTGCCATTATTTACTGTATGCAACATCATGACACCTCAAATTTAAATCTTTTGCCATTATCAAGTGCAAAAAATGGCACCAAACCATCCCTGCCGCAACACTCTAAACATTTTGGTTCAATAATTCATTGCAATAACCATGCAGGACTCAGACACCACACTCAACATTATAGGGTTTATTAAGGAAGATAACAGCTTACACTTCGTGAGCAAATTTCTTCCAATAAGGAGAGCCTCTTCTCAGCTGTGCCAACAGACAAGCCTCTCTCTGCCCAGACAATCATACAAAGCTCCTGAAGGGCCACTGATAAATGCTCAAAGTACATTAAATTCCACTATATAGATCCATAGTTGAGCAAATCTAACTCCACAGTTAAGTGTTTTGGGCCATACTAATCTACAAATAAGGCCCCTGCCCAAAGTAATTCAGCTTTACTTGATGTATGGCCTGGGATGTACAACACTGTCTTTTGTTCAGGCTTTTGATTCTGTTGCTGTTGCTTCTCTGTATCCTGGGTCAAGGAGCTTCAATGTGCATAGACCTCAGGGTCCAAAGAATGTGCTCCCCTACTCACTTTTCTTCCTAGATGGTAGTGATATCCTCAATTTTGCTTCTCAGAAATTTCCTTTAGTATCCATGTTAAAATTCCAAGTTTTTTTTCAATCACAATTCACTTCATTCACAATCATTCACAACTGAATTACACCATCCTATCAAAATCTTCTCCCACATAATGTATCTTATGCAGATACATTAGGGAAAAAGTCATTTGGTTGGAGATACAAAGATTAAGACTAAAAGAGACATATTAAATAATTCACTACAAAATACAAATACTTTCAGAGATATTTTTCTTTTTCCCTGATAAGTGATCTGGTCATAATGTCATTATTTCTACTAATCAATATTCTTTAACAAAATAATAACTGTATTTTGTCTATTGTTAAAGTACAGTACTCAGGGTTCTGCAAATGTTGTGGTGTATAAAACAGAGTCTTTCCTCTCAGAAGCTCAGCATCAAGTTGAGGCATCAGATATGGTTTATCATAGATCACGTGAGAGCATGCTCTGCAGGGCACATCCAAATTCATACATATCCAAATACATATATATATATACATATACATATACATGTACATGTATATGTATATGTTTTGTGCTGTGGAGTCGGTTCTGACTCATAACGACCCTACCCAGGGTTTCTGAGGATATAAATCTTTACGGGAGCAGAATGCCTCATCTTTCTCCCCCGGAACCACTAGTAGTTTCGAACTGCTGACCTTGCAGCTTGCAGCACAATTTGTAACCACTATGCTTCTAGAGATGCTATCTATATATATATCTATATAGATATAATAAAAAGTGGGAAGAGTAAAGTGATGATCACATGTTATACCACCTCACACCCAGTGCCATTACATTGACTCCAACTTACAGGACTCTATAGGATAGAGTAGAATTGCTCCCTAGCTTTTCTGAAACTAAATAATTCAGGGGACAGATAGCATCAACTTTCTCCTGTAGAGCAGGAGAAATAAATGCAATACAATGAGGGGTAACACACATATATAGTGCAATTAATTGATTTTTAAGAAGAAATCCTAAGTGAGAGAAAAGTCTGAAGCCAGTAAACAATAGTCTAATTTCTATAACAGAATAAATAGTACTCATAAGTAGAAGAGTGAGCCCAAAATTATCTACGTTTATTTTATTCAACATTTAGAAAACACAAATACATCATTTTCCAATATAATCACCTTGGCTTTCAGTACACTTTGTCCATTTGTCAACAAAGTTTTGCGTTCTCATATTTAACAATGTTTCAGACTGAGCTGCAAGCCCCGAATGCACCACTGTCTTCACTCCATCAGAAGTGAATCTTCATCTTCGAAGGGCTGCTTCCAGGGGACCAAACAGGAAAAATTCAATGGAGCAGGTAAAGGCCTATAGGTTGGATGGTTTAACACCTCAAAACATAGTTTTTGTAGATTGTCAATTTTGTTGGCAGTGGTGTGTGGACGTGCATTGTCCTGCAAGATCAAAATGCCCTTGGATAGCATTCCTATGCATTTGATCTGAAGTTTAGACCTCAGCTCTTCACTGATCATCTCACTGTTGTAAGCATTGTTGATTGTTGAACATTTTTCCTGATAGTGTTCCAATACTGGCTTTGAGAATCCCAGAAAAGTTTATGCATCAATTTTTCAGCTGATGAATGACTTCTGAATTTTTCTTGATCGGCAATTGTGGATATTTCTATTTTATACTGTGATTGGTAGAGATGAATCCATGTCTCCTCATCAGCAGGAACTTTTAAAAAAAAAACTAAAAACAAAACAAAACAAAAACTTAGTTTCCTTAGAATTTTGGTACAAATTTTGTTTTCAGATATCCACATTCACACCTCCACTTCAGTGACCTAGAATGGAGATCACTGATGAGATAGTGCAGCCACAGAAGTTTTGTTATTACCGGGGTGCAGATGATTTAACGCTTTTGATTGATTATTCCTCACTGCCAAAAAAAAACCCATAATTTTAAAATTAGGAAAAGTATTATTTTTGTTTTTAGTTTTTTTTTTAATGTTTTATTATAAATTATGTGATAGTTTACATGGGTGAACATTAGCTTTATATTCATCCTTTCTTATATCATTTCATTGCCATGGTTACAATCCCATCTATTTATCATCAAACGACCTGCCCCCTGGTAGTCAGCACATAGCTTTTCTACCTCTCTGGGTCTGGATTTCACAGCCGCTCCATCTATCCACGTCATCATCTATGTCTCCATCTGTTCTGTCACTGCTTCTCTGGGTAGGTCCTTCTCATTGCTCTTCTCCCTTGATGGTCCCAGGGACCTCTGCTATTATACTTCAAAGTCAATCACTCCCCTCCTTTTGCAAAAAAATGTCTAACTTTATATTTCTCACCCTCACAATCAGTTCTGATAATAATTATTCACTATTGTATCACAAGAAACCTATCTGCATCTCCTTTCATCAGCCCTGTGCAGACAGATTGGAAGCTACTCAGTGGAGATTCTACCTTCCTCCACACCCTCTGGATCTAGGTTACCTCTTGAAAGTTTGTAAGCCAGTCACTCCTTGTAGGGGGTGGGAATGATTCTTGCTGTAAAGATTTGTCCCCTCTTTTGAGCTACTGCATCCATAGGTATAGGTAAAGTTCATCAAATTGCATCAGAGTACTTTATTTTTCCTCTTCTTTCTTCTTCTAGTTGAGCTCTGATCATCCAGTGCTTCAAGCCAGGTCAAGCGGTTATTATCTGCAAGTGTGGATGTTCTTGTGCATATGCCCTTTCTTCTTATCAGCTGCATGCTTCACTCTACACTCTAGTCCTCTGTGGTAATGTCACTTGCTCTGGGCCCAAGAGTACCCAGTTCTTGCCAAACTGCTGGCCAACCTGGTCTCCACCCAGGTTCACAGGAGTCTTTTGAATGTTGAAGGTCTTAACTCACAGCTTCAATGCTGTTTTTCCCTCACTTCCCCTTATCAGTGACGAATGTGGTCACCAATAAGAACATGTATTCCTATTGAGTCTTAGTCTTAGAAGGGGACTAGCCCTGAGGGGAACTGACAATTTACCTTGATGTTTCCTGGGTGAACAACTCACTTGTTCTTGTATTAATCAGTGGGTCTGCCTATATTGCTTAGTATTTTTCCTGATGGTCTTTCTTTCAAGAAGAATCTTCTGTTCTTCTAGCTACTTGAGGCTGGTCTGCTTGTCCTTTGAAGTGGAAATTTCCCACCTCAGAAGAGGCGGGATGCTGTTCAGGATTTCAACTATGGTCGTATGTATTGCAGAGGCTCTACAAGAAGCCTTCTTCACAGGGCACGCTGCAGTGAAGAAATATCTGGTGACATTTCTGGCTATTCCTTTCTCTCCCCCACAAGTGTCAATTTTGTAACGGTATGCAATGGAAACCAAGATTCAAAAGACAGCCAAGCATCTTCACATTATTTGCCGCCTTCACCTGATTCCAACCATGTCTCAATCCCTGTATCCCAGAGCCCTGTTGTTCCAAGGTTGTCATACATCATTATTCACCTCTGTCACACTTAGCCCATGCAAACCTGCCTAATTGTTCACCCATCCACTTTGTTCTTCCATAACACTATCCCTTCTTGTGTATTGCCCCCCATCCTAGAACCCAAATTATACTGTGTATATTACCTAACATGTGTTCCACCTTTCCCTTTCTCCCCTTGCCCCACTCCCCACATACCATTAACCAGCAAAGAATCCCTCTGCCCCCTTTGTATGGGGCATTTTTGTAAGTATTTTACAGTAGTGGTCCTATGTAGTATTCCTCCTGTTGTGACTGACTAATTTCACTCAACATAATGTCCTCAAGGTTCATCCATGTTAAGCGGTGGCTGACAGCTTCCTTCTTATTCTTCAAGGTAGCACAATATTCTATTGTGTGCATGTACCACAGTTTGTTTTTCCATTCTTCAGTTGATGGGCATTTAGGCTGCCTCCATCATTTTGCTATTGAAAATAGTGCTGCTATGAACATTGGTATGCATATATCTACTCATGTTGTGGCTCGCATTTCTTGTGGGTAAATACCAAGTAGATTAATTGCTGAAACCTAAGGTATTTCTATTTCCAACTTTCTGGGGTAGTGTCATATTGCTTTCCAAAGAGGTTGAACCATTTTGCAATCCCATCAGCAATACAGGAGTGTCCCAGCTCTCCACATCCCTGCCAGTATTTATTATCCTCTACTTTTTTTATCTTTGCTATTTTTCTGGTATGAGATGATATCTCACTGTTGTTCTGATTTGCATCTCTCTAATGGCTAGTGATCATGAACATGTCTTCATATGTTTGTTGGCTGTCTCAATCTTCTCCTTGGTGAAGTGTCTGTTCATGTGTCCTCCACCCATTTTGTACTTATATTATCTGTCTTTTTCTTGTAGAGGGGTTGTAGTTTTCTATATATTTTAGAAATGAGTACCTTGTCTATTATGTCATTGCAAAAGTTTTTTTTTTTTTTTTGAGTTGTTGTAATTTCCTATATATTTTATAAATGAGTACCTTGTCTATTATGTCATTGCAAAAGTTTTTTTTTTTTTTTTCCATTCTGTGGGTTCCATTTTTACTCTTCTGTGAAGTCTTTTGATGCACATAAGTTTTTAATATTTATTTTGGCCTACTTATCTATTTTGTCTCCTTTTGTTTGTGTAGTTTTCAAAATGTTTGATAGTCTATGTATTCCCTTAATTAGTTCCCTCACATTTTTCCCTATTTTTTCATTGATGGCCTTCATAATTCTGGGATTCACATTTAGGTCTTTAATCCATGCTGAGTTGGTTTTTGTATAAGGCATGAGGTGAACATCTTGTTTCAATCTTTTGCATATTGCTTTCCAGTTCTGCCAGCACCAACTGTTGAAGAGACTATCCCCTCCCCATGCAATATGTTTAGGTACTTTGTCAAAAATCAGTTGCCTGTATATGGATCGAATAATTTCTGGATTCTCCATTCTGTTCCATTTTCAATGTATCTTTCATTGTACCAGGACCAAGCAGTTTTGACCACTCTAGCCATGCAATAAATTTTGAAGTCAGGGAGTGAGAGGTTTCCAACCTTATTCTTCTTCTTAAGCAGTGCTTTTCTTATCCCAAGGTTCTTTTCTTTTGATATAAAGACTGTAATTGTTTATCCATCTCTGAAAAATGTTGATGGAATCTAGTTGTTGTTGTTGTTGTTAAGTGCTGTGGAGTCGGTTCTGACTCATAGGTACCCTGTATAGGGTTTCCAAGGCTGTAAATCTTTACAGGAGCAGAAAGCCTCATCTTTCTCCTGTGGAGCAGCTGGTAGTTTTGAACTGCTGACTGGAATCTATATTGGGATTGAATTTTATGTGTAAATTGATTTAGGAAGTATTGATATTTTCACAATCTTAAGTCTTCCTAGACAGGGGGATGGTGCATTCTAACATTTTTGTAAGTCTCTCTTGGTTTCTTGCAGTAGTGTTTTGTAGTTTTCTTTGTATAAATCCTTTGTTTCTTTGGTTACATTATTCCTAGTTATTTTATACTTTGGGAGGCTATTATAAATGGGATTGTTTTCCTAGTATCCTTTTCAGTTCTGTCATTTTGGTATAGAGGAATCCAACTGACTTTTGAGTCTTGGTCTTATATCCTGCTACATTGCTGAATCTTCCAATGAGGTCCAGTAACTTTTTTTCTGAGTCTTTGGGGTTTTCTACATATAGGATCATCTGCAAATACAATTTTATTTCCTCTTTGTCAGTTTGGATGACTTTAATTTCCCTGTCTTGTTGTATAGCTCCTGCTTAGAATTATAGAACAATATTGAATAAGAGTGATGACAAAGGACATTCTTGTCTAGTCCCCGTTCACAAAGGAAAGTCTTTCAGCTTCTCTCCATTGAGATTAATGTAATCTTGAGTTTGTAAATATGCTCTTAAATATGTTGAGGAATTTTCCTTCAATTCTTACTTTATTGAGTGTTTTTATCAAGAATGGATGTTGGATTTTAGAAAAATAGCACCTACCTAAACTTATACTGAGTGAAGTAGAAAATCTAAACAGATCCATAACAAAAGAAGAAATTGATCAAGTAATGAAAAAACTCCCAACTAAAAGAAGTGCAGGCCCAGATGGCTTCACTGGTGAGTTCTACCAAACATTCAGGGAAGATCTGTCAGCAGTAATACAGAATACTTGCCCAAGCATGGTCAGGGGATGGTGCCAGAACTCTGAACCACATATACGGGAATATTTAAGAGGCTGGAAGGTTTACAGCTAGGGGAATTTGTAGCAGAAGCAAGAAATTCATTGCTTTCAAATTCAAGATGCTCAACTGCTACCAGGGCCACCATCTTGGGAGACATCAAGCAGGGGAATGATCACAGCAGCCACGGATTCCTGACAGAACTGCAGAGATAAAGGTGTGGACATTCTTTGTTCTTGGGTTGTTGTTTTTTTGTTTTGTTTTTATATCTGTTTGTTGGTCTCTCATTGTCTGCACACCACCATTCTGGTGACCAGAGGAGGTGTTTGAGCAAGTGGACACACCACCCCTACCCCTGGAGGGTTGTACTACACATGTGCACATATATCCTTGAAATTTATAGGTACTTTTTCCTCTTAAAACCAAACATCTGTATAAAAAGGCCTCAGCTGGCTCTTAACTGTTTATCACTAGGAAAAAGGCCTGAACAGGGATTGTGGAATGGGACAGGAAGACTAAAAATAAATATGACAACAATTAAATCCTGCTTTTGGGTCTCTGATTAGCACCATGGCAGGCAGAAAGAACAAGCACCTTGCAAAAGGTGACAAAAAAAGGAGCCATGAATAAAGTTGCTGATCCATTTTCTAAGAAAGATTGGTATAATGTGAAGGCATCAGTTATGTCCAATATAAGACATACTGGGAAAACACTAGTCACAAGGACTCAAGGAACCAAAATTGCATCTTATGAACTCAAGGATTGTGTTTTTGAAGTGAGTCTTGCTGATCTTCAGAAAAATGAAGTTGCATTTAGAAAATTCAAGCTAATCACTGAGGATTTTCAGGGCAAAAACTGCTTGACCAACTTCCATGGCATGGATCTTACCCATGACAAAATGTGCTCCATGGTAAAAAAAACAAACAAACAAACAAAAACAATGGAAGACCACAACTGAAGCTCACATTGATGTCAAGACTTCAGATGGTTATTTGCTTCACCTGTTCTGTGTTGGTTTTACTAAAAAAAGCAATAATCAGATTCAGAAGACATCTTATGCTCAGCACCAACAGGTCCGTCAAATCCAAAAAAAAAAAAAAAATGATGGAAATCATGACCCGAGAGGTGCAGACAAATGACTTGAAAGAATTGGTCAATAAACTTATTCCAGACAACATTGGAAAAGACATAGAGAAGGTTTGCCAATCTAGTTACCCTCTCCATGATGTGTTTGTTAGGAAAATTAAAATGCTGAAGAAGCTCAAGTTTGAATTGGGAGAACTCATCAAGCTTCATGTTGAAGGCAATAGTTCTTGAAAAGCTACTGGAGATGAGACAGGTGCTAAAGTTGAACATGCTAATGGATATGAATCACCAGTTCAAGAATCTGTTTAAGAGCTTCCAGTTTGCCAGGGCGGCCAGGCGGTGCAAGTAAGTGGGGGCTCCGGGATCGGGGGTGGTGGTGGTGGTGGAAGCTAGAGAGTTGAGCCTCCCAGGTGGGAATTCACTGTCTCACGGCCCGCGTAAATCTTAGTGCGCCAGAGCCTTAGACCCGTTTCTTTGAGAAATCACGGTGCAAGGAATTACAGGATTTTTAAAAGGGCGCCGCGGCATCCCCAGCTCCTTTGGGCTTGGGGGGCCGGGGCGGGAACCATCTCGTGCAGAGCCTCCAGTGGCTGGGAGACTCAAACAGGGAGATCCACTGGTGACACCTACCCCAAGGGGGGATTTCTGCGCATACAGTGGACAGAGGGAAGTTAGCTTAGGAGAGGAAAAAGAAAAATAAATAAAAAAGCCTGCAGGAAAAAGAAAAGTGGCGACTGTCTGACATCATCAGGCACGGACTGTGCCTGCTTGAGCCACTTGTGCCCTGCCCAATTGACCCGTGTGTTCCCGGGGCCCGCTGGGCGCACGTGCACACAGGTGAGCACCTACCAGCCTGCCTGAGCCGCATACTGCGGGCCTGCCAGATGCGCAAAAGTGAGCGACCCGCCTCCCTCTGAACCGAGCAGCGTCCCTCAGGCGCCGACTGGGCCTGCCCGAGCCACGCCTGCCCTGCCCAATTGACCCTTGTGTTCCCAGGGCCCGCCGGGCGCGCGCGCACACAGGCGAGCAGCTTCCAGCCTACCCGAGCCGCGTACCGCAGGCCTGCCAGACGCGCAAAAGCGAGCAACCCGCCCCCTGCTGAACCAAGCAGCGTCCCTCAGCCCTGCCGGGCGTGCACAGACAAACAGCTCACCTCACGCTCAACTGAACCGTGGAGCGCGGGGGCAGGCAGCACACCTCCAGCCGCGAACACCCACTGGGGAACCCCATTTGGGTCCCCCTTTATTTTTATTATTATCTTTTGTCTTAGAAGGCTCAGCAGGAGCCCCGACGTGGCCCTGAGGGCTGGGGTGCCACTACAAGGACACCTGAATTACAGGGTCAGGGGTCCACGCCCACGAACCGCTCCTCAGAAACCCTATAAAAGAGCATTAGGGGAGGGACGTCCGGCACTTCCCTGACCCAGCAACGCAGGCTAGCCCACTGCCTAACCTCCGAGGCTCAAACCCTCCAGCAAGGCACAAGCCGGCACAAGGGGAGACACCCTGATGAGATTTGTACCAACAGCAACAAGGCTATCCTGCTGTGCCCTGGCAGATTAAGGGACTAGACTGCAGAAACCGTTGAACTGTAGGGTCGGAAGTTCGGGCCCACTAGCTGCCCCTTAGAAACCCTATAAAGGATATATGGTTTGGCTTTCCTTTCTTTCTTTCTTTATTGCTCTGCGGGTTAAGGGATCAGACTGCAGAGCACTTTGAACTGCAAGATTGGTAGACTGCCCCCACCGGCTGCTCCTTATAAAACCGATAAAGGTTTTTTTTGTTTTT
>NW_006409055.1:0-17997 GCF_000296735.1 Chrysochloris asiatica | reverse complement strand
AATAGAGGGAACCCACAGCCACCAAAAGAAAAGAAATCATAAAGATTAGAGCAGAAATAAATGAGATAGAAAACAGAAAAACTATAGAAACAATCAACAGGACAAGAAGCTTGTTCTTTGAAAGAATTAACAAAATCGACAGAACATTGGCAAACCTAACCATAAAAAAAAGAGGGAGAAGACACAAATAACATGCATTTTAAATCACATGGGTGATGTCATAATGGAACCAAAGGAAATCAAAATAATTATAACAGAACACTATGAAAAGTTGTACTCTAACAAATTTGAAAACTTAGAAGAGATGGATACATTTTTAGATAAACACAACCTACCTAAACTTACAAACAATGAAGTAGAAAACCTGAACAGACCCATAACAAAAGAAGAAATTGATCAGGTCATTAAAATATTCCCATACAAAAAAAGTCCAGGCCCAGACGTCTTCATTGGTGAATTCTACTAAACATTCAGGGAAGATCTGTCACCAATTCTACTCAAATTATTTTAGAAGATAGAGGAGGATGGAAAACTTTCTGATACATTTTATGAAGCAAGCATAATCCTCATACCCAAACCAGGGAAGGATATCACTAAGAAAGACAATTATAGATCAATATCCCTCATGAATATAGACTCAAAAATTCTCAACAAAATCCAAGCCAACAAAATTCAGCAACATATCAAAAAGATAACACATCATGATCAAGTGGGATTCATATCAGGGATGCAAGAATGGTTCAACATTAGAAAAACGATCAATGTAATCCACCCTATAAATAAGAAAAAAGGAAAGAACCTCATGATAATATCGATTGATGCAGAATAGGCATTTGACAAAATCCAACATCCATTTCTGATGTGATCTGGATGTGGAGAGACTGGGACACTCCTGCATTGCTGGTGGGACTGCAAAATGGTCCAACCTCCCTGGAAAGCAATATAGTGTTTCCTCAGAAGGTTGAAAATAGAAATACCTTATGATCTAGCAATTCCTCTACTTTGTATTTACCCACCAAAAAAAAAGAGCCACAACACGAGAAGATATATGCACACCAGTGTGCATAGCAGCACTGTTTACAATAACAAAAAGATGTAGACAGCCAAATTGCCCATCAATTGAAGAATGGATAAACAAACTGTGGTACAAACAAAATGGGATATTATGCTACCTTGAAGAATAACAAGGAAACGGCAAGCCACTGCATAACATGGATGAACCTTGAGGACATTATGTTGAGTGAAATTTGTCAGTCACAAATAGAGAAATATTGCATAGGACCACTACTGTAAAAGACTAAGAAAAAGAACCCATACTAAAGAGGGGTGGGGGAATTCTTTGTTGATTGCTGGGAAGTTGGGGGTGGGTGAGGGGAGGGAGGGGAAGGTGGATCACTGGGCAGGGATTAGACACAGCAATGTTTGGGTGATGGGGAGGGAGACAATATACAAGAAGGGATAGGGGAATGGAAGAACAAAGCAAATGGGAGAACAATTGGGCATGTTTGAATGGGCTAAGTGGGACAGAGGTAAAGAATGATATATACACAACCTTGGAAATACAGGGTTCTGGAATACAGAGATTGAGACATGGTTGGAATGGGGGAAAGGGGGGGGGTAATGTTAAGATGCTTGGCTGTCTTTTGAATCTTGGTTCCTTGCATTGTAATATAAAATAATCACTGGAAGGGGAGAGAAAGGAATAGTCAGAAACATCACCATAGAAAGCTTGTAAGTCTGTCTTTGACCTATAACTGACTGGAACACCGAAAATGGGGCTACAACGTGAACAGTGAAGGAGGCTTCCTGTGGAGCCTCTCCAATTCATAAGACTATAGGTAGAAACCTGAACCATATCCAGATCTCCAGAGATGGGAAATTTCCACTTGAAAGGATGAGCAGACCAGCCTGGAACGGCTAGAAGAATAGAAGAAACTTCTTGAAAGAAAGACCTACAGGAAAAATACAAAACAATAGAGCCAGATGGACTGTTACTACAAGAACAAACAAGTTGCATGCCCAGGAAACATCAAGACAAGCGATCAGGTCCCCTCAGTGCAAACCCCCTTCCAAGACTAAGACTCAATGAGAATACACGTTCTGATTGGTGACCACGCTCCTCACCGACAAGGGGAAATGAGGGAAAAACAACAATGAAGTGGTGAGCTAAGCCCTACAATATGGAGAGTGAAGCATCCAGCTGATAAAAAGAGAGGGCATGTGCACAAGAACACCCACACTTGCAGATATTACCCACTTGACCTGGCTTCAATGACTGGATTATCAGAGCTCAACCAGAAGAAGAAATAAGAGGTAAAAAAAAAAAGAGTAATCTGATGCAATTTGATGAACTTGACCTACATCTATGGAAGCAGTAGTTCAAAAGAGGAACCAAATCCTTAAAGTAAGAATCATTCCCACCCTCTCTGTACACAGGGTTGACAGGGATCGGCAATTTAGACATTGGCTACCCAACATGGGGCGGGGAGGGGAGAGTGGGCTACAAAGGCAAGAAGTGACTGACTTACAAGCTTTCAAGAGGGAACCTAGAGACAGGGGGTCTAGAGGAAGGCAGAATCTCCCATAAGTAGCATCCAATCTGCCTAGGCGGAGTTGATGAAATGAAATGCAGATGGGTCTCTTGTGATAAAATTGTGAATAATTATTAGGACTGATTTTGAAGGTTGGAAATGTAAAGGTAGACATTTTATAGCAAGGAAGGAAGTGATTAACTTTTCAGTATAGGAGCAGAGGTCCCTAGGACCATCAACTGAGAAGAGCTGAGAGCAGGACCATACCCAGAGAAACAGTGATGCCTGAGATGGAGACAGAGACAATGACATGGAGCGATGGAGCAGCTGGGGGCTTTAGATCCAGAGAGGGAGAGTAACTATGTGCTGAAGACTGGGGGGTGGGGGATAGTGTAGGGGGCAGGCTTGCAGGGTATACTCTTTGGTTGGTTGATGATGCATGGAGGGGATTGTAACCATGGCAATGAAACAATGTATGATAGAATGAATGTGGAACTAATGCTCTCCCATGTTATCTATCATATAATTCACAATAAAACACTGAAAAAAAACTGAAATTTAATACATAAAGATTTATATTGTAGGCATTGAGTTGAAATGGACTTCTATTAGTCATTTTGAATCTGACAATCACACAGGTTACTATACTGCAATGACACATTAAAGAGCAATGGGGTAGCATTCATCATCAAAAACAACATATCAAGATGTCATGAAGTACAATGCTATATGTGCAAGGATAATATACATACGCCTACAAGAAATACCAAGGAGCTCTCGTAGCGTAGTGGTTACAAATCGGGCTGCGAACCTTAAGGTCAGCGGTTCGAAACTACCAGCTGCACCGCGGGAGAAAGATGAGGCTTTCTACTGCCGTAAAGATTTACACCCTCGGAAACCTTATACAAGGTCGCTATGGGTCGGAACCGACTCGATGGCACATAACAACAACAACAACAACAAGAAATACCAGTGAATACCGCTATTATTCAAATTTACAAACCAACCACTAAAGCCAGTGAGTATGGAATTGAAGAATTCTACCACCTTATTCAGTCTCAAATTGATAAAACAAGCAATCAGGATGTATTGATAATTACTGGCAATTGAAATGGAAAGGTTGGAAACAAAAAGGAAGGATTAATGATGGGAAAATATTTCTTTGCTAATACAAATGATGCTAGAGTTCGCATGATAGAATTTTGCAAGACCAATGATTTCTTCATTGCAAATAACTTTTTTTAAATGTTTTATTTTGAATTACGTAATAGTTTACATGGGAGAACATTAGATTTACAATTATTTTATTGTATTTAATTTTATTGCCATGATTATAATCCCCTCCAATCATCATCAATCAACCAAATCAAGCCTGCCACTTGGTCGTTAGAACACAGCCCCTCTCCTTCTCTGGATCTAGAGTCTCCAGCCACTCTGTCTCTCAAAGTCATTGTCTCTGCCTCCATCTATGGCATCACTGTTTTTTTTTTTTGGTTGAGTTCCGCACTCTGCTCTCCTCCCTTGATGGTCCCAGGGATCTCAGCTCTTGAATGAAAAGTCAACTTTTCCTTCTCTGGTAGCGTAGTGGTTACAAATCGGGCTGCGGACCTTAAGATCAGTAGTTCGAAACTACCAGCTGTTCCATGGGAGAAAGATGAGGCTTTCTGCTCCCGTAAAGATTTACAGCCTTGGAAACCCTGTACAGGGTGACTATGAGTCAGAACGGACTCCACTGCACATAACAACAACAATGCTACAAAATGTCGATCTTTACGTTTCTGACCCTCACAGTCACTCCTGATAACAATTATTCACTATTATGCCACAAGATTCAAATCCCCATCTCCTTTCATCAACCCAGCCAAGAAGATTTGATAATGCTCAGTAGAGATTCTACCTTCCTCTGAGACATCTAGATCCATGCTCCCTCTTGAAAACTTTTGTAGTCAATTTTTGCTTTTGTAGCCGCCCCGCCCCCCATTTTGGGTAGCAAATGTCCAAGTTGCCTATCCTTGTCTACCCTGTGTCCCAAGGCGGTAGGTATGGTTATCACTGTAAATATTTGTTCTCTCTTTTGAGCTACTGCATCCATAGGTGTAGGTCAATTTCATCAAATTGTATCAGACTATTCTTTTTTCCCTCTTCTTTCATCTTCTAAATAAGTTCTGATCATACAGCCATTGAAGCCAGGTCTATTGGGTATTATCTGCAAGTGTGAATATTCTTGTGCGTATCCCCTTGCTTCTTATCAGCTGGATGCTTCATTCTCCACTTTAGTCTTTTGTGGTTGTGTCAGTGAGACCAGGAGTCTCCAGGTTTTGCCATGCTGCTGGCCACTACATCTGAACTCAAGTTAATAGGAGTCTACTGATCGTGGTAGGACTTAGCTTACAGCTTCATTGCTATTTACCCACACTTCCCCATATCAGTGAACAATGAGGTAACCAGTCAGACCACATGCCTACTCGTTTATTCCCCTTGAGTCTCAGTGTTGGAACGGGGTATGTACTAAGGGGATCCGACCACTTGCCTTGATGTCTCCTAGGCAAACAACATACTTGTTCTTATAGTAGTCAGTCAGAATGCTATTATTGTTTTTATCTATCTATCTATCTATCTATCTATCTATCTATCTATCTATCTATCTATCTATCTATCATCTATCTATCTATCTATTTTTCCTGTCGGTCTTTCTTTCAAGAAGTATATTTTGTTCTTCTAGTCACTCCAAACTGGTCTGTTTTTCTTTTCGAGTGGAGATTTCCCTCATCAGAAGATTCTGGATGCAAAGGATCTGCAGGAAGCCTCCTTCACTGGAAACATTTAGCCACATTGTAGGTATTCAAATCAGATTTAGACAGAGGATGACCTTACAGGCTTTCTCTGGTGATATATCTAGCTATTCCTTTCTGTCCCCCTCAAGTATCTAATTTACAATGGTATGCAAGGGAAACCAAGATTCAAAGACGCCAAGCATCTTAACATTATTTGCCCCTTTTTACACATTCCAATCATGACTCAATCCCTGTATGTCAGAGCCCTGTTGTTCCAAGGTTATGCATACATCATTATTTACCTCTGTCCCACTTAGCCCATGCAAACCTGCCAAAATGTTCTTCCATCCGCCTGGTTCTTCCATTCCCCTCCCCATTTTTGTGTATCGGCCCCCTCCTTTGCACCCAAATTCTCCTATGTCTATATCCTACCCTGTGCTCCACCTTCCCTTCCCTCCCCTCACCCCACCCCATATATCATGGTAACCAACAAAGAATCCCCCATACACACTTTTAGCATCTGTTCTTTTTCTTATTATTTTACAAAATAAGTACAATGCTATCTTTCTCTTTTTTTGACTGGCTAATTTCTCTCAACTTAATATCCTCAAGGTTCATCCATGTTATGTGGTGGCTTACAGCTTCCTTGTGGTTTTTCAAGGTAGCATAATATTCCATTGTGTGCATATAGCACAGTTTGTTTATCCATTCTTCAGTTGATGGGCACTTAGGCTGTCTCCATGTTTTTGCTATTGTAAATAGTGCAGCTATGAACATTGGTGTGCATATATCTACTGATTTTATGGCTCGTATTTCTTGTGGGGAAATACCACATAGAGGAATTGCTGGATAATAAGGTATTTTTATTTCCAACCCTCTGAGGAAGCGCCATATAACTTTCCAGAGTGGTTGGATTATTTTGTAATTCCACCAGCAATGCAGAAGCATCCCAGTCTCTCTTCATCTTCTACAGCATTCATTATCCTCTACTTTTTTTTTTTTATCTTTACTGTTATTGCTTGTGTTAGATGATATCTCATAATTGTTTTGATTTGCATCTCTCTAATGGCTAGTGCTCATGAACATTTCTTCATAGATTTTTTGGCTGCCCAGATTTCCTTGGTGAACTGTCTGTTCATGTCCTGTGCCCATTTTTAATAGGGTTATTTGTCTTTTTATTGTAGAGTTGCTATTATTTTAGAAATGATTCCCTTTCTAAAGGGACTTTTTCTGTTATTGTAAAGGATTTTTTTTTCCCCATTCTGGGGATTCATTTTTACTCTTTTAGTGAAGTCTTTTGAGGCACATACATTTTAAATTTTTAATATGTCCCAATCAACTATTTTGTCTCCTTTTTTTTTACTGTAGTTTTCAAAATGTTTGGTAGTCTGTGTATTCCCTAAATAAGAGACCTCGCATTTTTCCCTATTTTTTCATTGATGGCTTTCATAATTCTTGGATTCACATTTAGGTCTTTAATGTATGCTGAGTTGGTTTTTGTATAAGGTGTGAGGTCTTGTTTCAACCTTTTTCATATTGTTTTTCAGTTCTTCCAGCACCATCTGTTGAAGATACAATCTCCTCCTCATGCAATATAGTTAGAAACTTTTTGATAATTACTTGGATGTATGTGGATAGGTTAAATTCTGGATTCCCTGTTCTGTTTCATTGATCAATGTATCTTTCATTTTACTGTACCAAGTTGTTTTGTCCACTGGAGCTGTGTAATAAATTTTGAAATCAAAATAAGGTTTCCAACCTTATACTTCTAAAGCAGTGCTTTGCATATCCTGGGTATCTTTCCTTTCCATATAGTTTGCAATTGCCTTATCCATCACTTTGAAGAATTTCATTGGAATCTGTATTGGGGTTGCAGTACATGTGTAAATTGCTTTTGGTAGTATTGACATTTTCACAGTGTTTAGTCTTCCTATCCAGAAGCATGGTGCATTCTTCCATCTTTGTAGTCTCTTTTGGTTTCTTGCAGTAGTGTTTTGTAGTTTTCTTTGTATAAGTCCTTTGTTTCTCTAATTACGTTGATTCCAAGATATTTCATCCCTTGGGTGGCTATTGTAAATGGTATTGCTTTCCTAATGTCTTTTTCAGTGCTGTCGTTATTGGTATAGAGGAATCCAACTTATTTTTGCTTGTTATTTTTATATCCTGCCACTTTGCTGAATCTTCCAATGATGTCTAGTCACTTTTTTACTGAGTCGTTGCGTTTTCTATGTATAGGATCATATTATCTGCAAATAGAGTTTTATGTTTTTCTTTGCCAATTTGTTGTTGTTGTTGTTGGGTGCCATCGAGTCGGTACCAACCCATAGCAACCTTATGCACAGCAGAACGGAACACTGTTCCATCCTGAGCCAACCTCACTACTGTTGTCACACTTGAGCTCATCGATGCTGCCACTTGGCCAGTCCATCTTGTTTTGGAGTCTTCCTCTTTTTCTCTGACCATTCACCTTACCAGACATGATATCCTTCTCCAGAAAATGGTCCCTCCTAACAATATGTCGAAAGTATGAGAGATGACATTTGGTCATCTTGGCCTCTAAAGTGCACTCTGGCTGCACTTCTTCCAAAACGGGTCTATTGGTTCTTTTGGCAGCCTTTAATTTCCCTGTGTTGCTGTATAGCTCTGGCTGACTGCCAGCACAATATTGAAGGAGTGATGACAAAGGACATCCTTGTTTACTTCCTGTTTGCAGAGGGAAAGCTACCAGTTTCTCTCCATTGAGTGTAATATAGGCTATTCGTTTTGTATATATGCTTTTAAAATAGGTAGAGGAATTTCCCTTCAATTACTATTTTGTTGAGTGTGTTTTAATCACTAATTTTGATATTTTGATATGCATTAATATGTTAATTTCATTTCTTTCTTCTTTTTGGATATGTTCATTTATTGCAATAAATTGTCTTCTCAGCACCGCTTTTGCTGTGTCCCAAAGATTTTGGTATGTTGTATTTTCATTCTCGTTTGTTTCTATGAAGTTTGTGAGTTCATGTTTTATTTCTTCTAGTACCCAGTAGCTAATATCAGCAGGGTGATATTTGGTTTCCATGTATTTTACTTTATTTCCTTGGTCTTCCTATTGTTCATTTCTAATTTGATAGCATTGTGGCCTGAAAAGATGCTTTGTAGTATTTTGATATTTATAAATGTATGGAGATTGTTTTATGACCTAACATGTGATCTAGTCTAGGAAATGTTCATGTGCACTGGAAAAGCATGTGTATTGTGCAGTTGTTGGGTTGAATGCTCTGTACACATCTATGAGATCCAGTTTGCTGATTGTGTTGTTTAGTTCCTCTGTGTCTTTGTCCAGTTATTACCTGTTCTTCTATACATTTTTTAAAGTGGTGTATTAAAATCACCCACTATTATTGTAGATTTGTCTAGTTC
Source organism: Chrysochloris asiatica (assembly GCF_000296735.1). NCBI lineage: Eukaryota > Metazoa > Chordata > Mammalia > Afrosoricida > Chrysochloridae > Chrysochloris > Chrysochloris asiatica. The sequence goes on along the minus strand of NW_006409055.1, from coordinate 9,284 downwards.
TTTCTTCAAATCTATAACAGTTTGCTTTATATATTTTGGAGTTCTTTCATTGGAAACATGGATATTACGGTTATTTCATCTTGTTATACTGTCCCTTAATCATGAGATAATGTCCATCTTTATCTATTATGCTGGTTTTTGCCTTAAAGTTTACTTTATCAGAGATTAGTACTGCCACTCTTGTTCCAGTTTTATTGCAATTAGTTTGGTATATATTTCTCCATCCTTTGACTTTTAACCTGATATGTCTCTGTGTGTACTATGTGTCTTTTTCAGAAATCATATTGAATGATCATGTTTTCTTATCCATTCTGCCACTTTCCTTCACTTATCTGGTGCATTTAATTAGTTTGCATTCAGTGTAATTACTGATAATTATGATTAATAGCTGCCATTATGTATTTTGTTTTGTTTTGTGGTGTTGCTGCTTTCTTTTTTCTGCATGTCTTCCTGTGCTGAGTTTATAGTTTTTGTGTTCTTTATTCTGAGTTTCCTCATAGTTTTAATTTTTCCAAGTTTTGTAGCACAGGGTTGGCATTGGAAAAATCCCTTAGCTTCTGTTTATACTGGAATGTTTTGATTACACCATCATATTTGATTGATAGATTTACTGGATAAAGGATTCTTGGTTGGCAATGTTTTTCTTTCAGAGTTGTATATATATCTCCCATTTCCTTCTTGCTTGCATGGTTTCTGCTGAGAGATCCGAGCTTAATCTGACTTGCTTGTCTTTGTATGTGACACTTCTGTTTTCCCTGGATGCTTTCAGAAGTGTCTTCTTATCTTTGAGTTTGGAGAGCTTGACTATGATATGTCTTGGTGATTTTCTTTTGGGGTCTATCCTTCCTGGGGTTTGTTGAGCTTCTCGGATGTTTATGTTTTCACTTTTCAGGATGTTTGAGAAATTTTATTCCAGCAGTTCTTCAATTATTTCTTTTGTGGAATTATCGGAATGCTGATAATTCTTAAGTTATTCCTCTTCATGTTGTCCAACATGAATCTTAAACCTTCTTCAGATTTTATTTATTTTTTTTTTTTTTATCATTTTTTGTGTTTGTTCTTCTATCTTAGTGGTATTCAGAGATTTGTCTTCTAGCTCTCTGGTTCTGCCTTCCATCTAGTCTATTCTACTCCTCTATTTCTGATATTCTGTTATTGATATTTTGGACTTCTTTCTGTAGGTTTTGAATTGTTTCCAAAGCTGTATCTATCTTAGTTGATTGTTCCTGTAGCACTTTCCTGAATTCTTCCTTGTTTTTCTCTACTTCATTATAAAGTGTTTTGAAATATTTTATAATCATTTTTCTGAATTCCTTCTCAGGCATTTTCCAAGGCCTGCCCTTATTCCAGAATGGAGTCCAGGTCTACCTTTAGGTCATTTGTTTCAGACATTTTATCTTGTTTCTGGACATGTGCTGATATGGTCATCTGCTTTTCTTTCTTGGACATGTTTAGTGTTTATCTATGGCCTTAAATACTTAAGTATATGTTTTGGTATTTTTTATACTTTCTGGTTGCTTATAGGAAAATGTGATCAGGATGTGGACTTCCCTTTCACTCTTATTATTGCTTAACTTAGAATAACTTTCAAAGGTGTCTGTTTCCTTGGTATATGGCAGTTGTTATTGGTTATTGCCTGGGTTTTAGTGTTTTATAGAGTGTGATTGTAGTTTGGCTATATGGCAGAAGTTGTTGACTCTTCTTGTGTAATATAGGGAGACAAAGAGTCTCCAAAGGCAGAAGGGGGGGACGCATATAATAGCAAAACATCACCAGTGGGATAAAAAGAAAAAAAGAGAGAGAGAGAAAGAGAGAGAGAGAAAAAAAAGACTGAAAATCAGCAACAACAAAAAGTACACTGAATACTGCTATGTATAATTGCAGAAAAGAAGAAAAAGAACAACAACAAAAAAATCTATAGCCTTATATGAGTATGACTTTAATGTCCTCTCTTCAGTTTCTTGCTTTCAAAGCTACCTGAGGGATTTCAAGTTCCCATTGTTGGTTGTTACACTATACATCAGGCTTTAATTTAATTTTAATCCTGTTTTGTTTTTGAACTCTCTTTCCCTCTCTAAAGACCTGTCCTGCCCTTTCCTGTATTAAAAAACAGAACAAATAAGAAAAGTTAAGGGCCTGCTCTTGGGCTGAGCATCTGTGCACTTGTGTTGCAGAAGAACCCACCAGTAGTGAAAGTAGGGGGTGTCCACTTGCTCACACTCCCCCCTCTAGACACCAGAATGGAGGTGGGCAAACAGTGGTTGCACCAATGACCAGATACCAAAAGAAAAAGAAAAGAAAATCAGAACAAAGAAAAACTGACAAAATGTATTGTCCACCATAGCCCCTAGGTTCCCTCGACATTTTTCCATAGTGTTTCTGCTCCCCCCCTTGGTCTTGCTGTTTGGTCTCACCCAAGATGTTGGTTCCGAGCCTCCGATGCCTGGCCCAACAGATTCAAAAGTACACAATTTTTTACTTCAGCTCCAAGTTTAACAAGGTATACAGCCTTCAAACTTTTAAAATATTCCTATCTCAGTGGTTCTGAGTTTTGGAGCTCTGCCCTGGATCTGCTTTGCCTGGTTTCTATGTTATTGCTGATGGCAAACTTCTCTGCACCTCCACCCTAGCCATCAAGCCCCACCTCCTGTTCATGATTTATTATTTTTTTTATTGTGGTGCTGGATTCTGTTGTCTAGGATTTTGTTGAGAATTTTTACATCTATGTTCATGAGGGATGATGGTCTATAATTTGCTTTCTTAGTGACGTCCTTCCCTGGTTTGGTTATGAGGGTCATGCTTGCTTTTTACAATGCATTAGGAAGTTTTAGATCCTCCTCTATATTCTGGAATAATTAGAGTAGAATTGGTGACATTTCATTCATGTGTGTTTGGTAGAACTCACCAGTGAAGCCATTGGAGCCTGTACTTCTTTTGGTTGGGATTTTTTTTTTTTTTTTTTTTGATGACCAGACTAATTTCTTCTTTTGTTATGGGTCTGTTCAGGTTTTCTACTTCACTCTGTGCAAGCTTAGGTAGGTCATGTTTTTCTGAAAATGTATCCTTCTCTTCTAAATTTTCAAATTTTTGGAGTAAAACTTTTCATAGTATTCTGTGATTATTCTTTTTATTTATTTCCTTTGTTTCCATTGTGATATCGCCCTTTGTGTTTACTAATGTGTGCTATTTGTGTCTTCTTCCACTTTTCTTTTGTTACATTTGCTAATAGTCTAAATTTTATTAATCCTTTCAAAAAACCAGCTTCTTGTCCTGTTGATTCTTTCCATAGTTTTTGTTTCCTATCTCATTTATTTTTGTTCTGACCGTTATTATTTATTTTCTTTTGGTGGCTGCAGGTTGACTCCGTTTTTCTGTTTCTAATTGTTGTAGATGATGTGTTAATCTGTTAATTTTGGTTTTCCCCGCACCTCAGTATATATATATTATGTGGGTTTACATGGGAGAACATCAGTTTACATTCATCCTATCATATTTCTTTTCATTACAATAATTACAATCCTTTCCATACATCATCAAACAACTAAAGGTTTCACCCCACACGTTTGCCCCACAGCTGTAAGCATATAGCCACTCTCCCTCCTTGAGTCAAGTGTCCCCAACTGCTCTATCTGTCCAGGTTATCATCTCTGCCTCCATTTCTGGTGTCACTGATTCTCTGGGTAGGGTCCCGCACTCCACTCTTCTCGTTTGGTGTTCCCAGGGACCTCTCCTCCTGGACTGCAAAATAAATCACTTTTCTCCTTTTGTTACAAAACATCTTCCTTTATATTTCCAACCATCACAGTCAATCCTGATAGCAAATATTCTCTATTGTACCACAAGAGTCTTATGCCCAACTCCTTACATTAGCCCCATCCCCACAGATTGGAAACCATTCAGTTGAGATTCTACATTCCCCCACTGTGTCTGGAACTAGGCTCTCTTTTGAAAGCTTGTAAGCCAGTTACTTTTTTGCATGTTAGCCCTCCCACCCCCCATTTTGGTAGCCAAAATCTAAGTTGCCCATCCCTATTAGCCCTGTGTACTGAAGGGGTGGGAATGATCCTCACTGTAAAAATTTATTCCCTTTTTGAGCTACTACATCCATAAGTATAGGTAAAATTCATTAATTGTAATGTGTTACACCTTTTTTCCCTCATCTTACTTCTTCTAGTTGAGTTCTGGTCATCCAGTCATTGAAGCTAGGTCAAGTGGGTACTATCTGCAAGTATGGGTGTTCTTGTGCATCTCCCATCACTTCATATCAGCTGGATGCTTCACTCTCTGCTCCAGTCTTCTGTGGCCATGCCACTCACTGCCTCTGGACACAGGAGTCCCTGGGCCTTCCCATACTGCTGGCCAACCATGTCTCCACTAATGTTCACAGGAATCTATAGAATGTGGTCAGACTTAGCTCCTAACTTCATTGCTGTTTTTCCCCCTCTCTGCTTTTTGGTGACCAACATTGTCACCAGCCAGACCACATGCCTACTTGTGTATTCCCCTTGAGTTTTATTATTGGAAGGGAGTTTGCTCTGAGGGACCCCAACCACTTGCCTTGATGGCTTACAGGAGAACAGCTTGCTTGTTCTTGTAGTAGTCAATCAGACTGCCATTATTGTTTCTAATTTTTACTGCCAGTCTTTCTTTCACAAAGTATCTTCTGTTCTTCTAATGGCTCTAGGCTGGTCTTCCTGTCCTTTCAGTGGAAATTTCCCACCTTAGATGATTCTGGATGGGCTTCAGGATTCTACCTATGGTCTTATGCAATGCAAAGGTTCCACAGGAAGCCTCTTTCACTGGCAACTTCTAGCCCCTTTTAAGGTATGATTGGAATCAGTTATAAGCTGAAGATGGATTTACAAAATTTCTATTGTGATGTCTCAGGATATTTCTTTCTCTCCCCCTCAAGTGTCTATTTTACAATTGTAGGCAAGGGAAACCAAGATTCAAAACACAGCCAAGTATCTTAACAACATCCCCCTCTTTTACCATTCAAATCATGCCTCAATCCCTGTATCCTGGAGCCTTGTTATCCCAAGGTTGTGCATACATCATCATTTACCTGTGTCCCACTTAGCCCATGCGAACCTGCCTAACTGTTCCCACTACTTGTGAATTGCTCCCCACCCCCCTCAGCACCCTGTGTCTATTCCCTACCATGTGCTGTATCTTCCCTTCCCTCCCTCCTCTCACCTCATCCCATGCATCCTGGTGATCAACAAATATATATAAATGTTTCCTCCCCCCTTTAAAAAAAGAGCTCTTTTTCTTAATCTTTCACAATAATGGTCCTATGCAGTATTTCTCCTTATGTGACTGACTATTTTCACTCAATATAATGGCCTCAAGGTTCATCCATGTTATGTGATAGCTTACAGCTGCCTTTTTGTTCTTCAATGTACCGTTTTATTACATTGTGTGTATGTAGCACAGTTATCCATCCTTCAATTGATTGGCACTTAGGCTGTCTCCATCTTTTTGCTACAGTAAATAATGCTGCTATGAACATTGGTGTGCATACATCTACTCGTGTTATGGGTCGCATTTCTTGTGGGTAAATACCAAGTAGAGGAATTGCTGGGTCATAAGGTATTTTTATTTCCAACCTTCTGAGGAAGTGCCAAATTGCTTTCCTGATTTGTTGGACGATTTTGCAATCCCACCAACAATGTAGGAGGGTCCCAGTCTCTCTGCATCCTCACCAGCATTTATTTTTTAATCTTTGCTATTATTGCTGGTGTCAGATGATATCTCATTGTTGTTTTGATTTGCAACTCACTAATGGCAAGGAGTTCTGGTAGCGTAGTGGTTATTAATCAGGCTGTGAACCACAAGGTCAGCAGATCAAAACTACCAGCTATTCCGCAGGAGAAAGATTAGGCATTATGCTTCTGTCAAGATTTACAGCCTTGGAAACCCTGTACAGGGACGCTATGAGTTGGAACCGACTTGATGGCACATAACAACAACAAAAACAATGGCTAATGATCGATAATATTTCTTCATATGTTTGTTGCCTGCCCAGATCTCCTCTTTGGTGAAGTGTCTGCTCATGTCCTGTGCCCAGTTTTTAATTGAATTATTTGTCTTTTCTTGTAGAGGGGTTGTAATTTTGTATGTATTTTAGAAATGAGTCCCTTGTCTGATGTGCCATTACAAAATATTTTTTCCCGTTCTGTGGGTTCTCTTTTTACTCTTTTGAAATCTTTTGATGCACATAACTTTTTAATTTTTAGTATATACCAATCATCTATTTTGTCTACTTTTTTTGTGTAGTTTTCAAAATATTTGGTAGTCTAATTCCCTGAATTAGTGCCTTTACATTTGTCACTATTTTTTCATTGATGACCTTCATAATTTTGGGATTCACATTTAGGCTTTTAATCCATAGTGAGTGGGTTTAAAGTGAGATAAAGGTCTTGTTTCAATTTTTGCATATCCTTTTCCAGTTCTGCCAGCACCATCTGGTAAAGAGACTATCTGTCACCTCCTCATGCAATATACCCAAGCACTTTTTCAAAAATCAATTGGCTGTCTATGTTGTTGTTGTCAGGTGCCATCGAGTTGGAAATGATTCATAGCAACCCCATGTACAGCAGAACGAAACAATGTCTGATCCTGGGGCAAACCTCACTACCGCTCCCACACTTCAGTCCATCAATGATGCCACCTGAGCAATCCATCTCGTTGGGGGTCTTCCTATTCTTCTCCTACCCTCCATCTTACCAAGCATGATATACTTCTCCAGCGACTGATCCCTCCTGACAATGTGTCCAAAGTATGAAAGATGAAGTTTAGCCATCTTGGCCTCCAAGGAGCACTCCGTCTACACCTCCTCCATAACAGATATATTGGTTCTTTTGGCAGTCCATGGCACTTTTAGTATTCTTCACCAACACCACTATTTAAAGGCATCAATTCTTCTATGATCTTCCTTATTCACTGTCCAGCTTTCACATCCATATGAGGTTATTGAAAATACCATGGCTTGGGTCAGGCTCATCTTAGTCCTCAAGCTGACATCTTTGTTCTTTGGCTGTCTATGGATGGGTTAATTTCTGGATTCTGGATTCTAGTCCATTGATCAACATATATATTTTTTCTTTTTAGACCAGACTGTTTGACCACTGTAGGCATGTAGTAAAATTTGAAATTGGGGAGTGAGAGTCTTCCAACATTGTTCTTCTTCTTAAGCAGTGCTTTGCTTATCTTGAGTTTCTTTAGTTTCCATATAACGATTGTAATTGTTTTTTCCATCTCTTAGAAGAATGTCATTGGAATCTGGGTTGGAATTGCATTATATGTGTAAATTGCTTTGGGCAGTATGAAATTTTCAAAATGTTGAGTCTTCCTATCCGGATCATGGTACATTCTTCCAATTTTGTAAGTCTCTTTGGTTTCTTGTATAATGTTTTGTAGTTTTCTTTGTATATGACCTTTGTTTCTCTGGTTACATTTGTTCCTAAATATTTCATCCTTTGGACAACTGTTGTAAATAGTATTGCTTCCCTCATGTCTTTTCAGCGCTGTCAATGTTACTATAGAAGAATCAAACTGATTTTTGTATGGTGATCTTATGGCCTGCCACTTTACTGAATCTTCAAATGATGACAAGTAACTTTTTTTTTTTTTTTTTTTACTGAGTCTTTGGGGTTTTCTATGTATAGGAGCATATCATCCACAAACAGAGAGAGTTTTATTTTCTGTTTGCCAATTTGCATGCCTTTAATTTCCCTATCTTGCTGTATACATGTGGCCAAGAATTCCAAAAGAATATTGAATAGGAGTGGTGACTAAAGGGTATACTTGTCTTGTTCTTGTTCGCAGTGAGAAGGCTTTCAGTTTCTCTACATTGGGAGTAATGTATGCTTTTAGTTTTGTATACATGCTCTTGATTATGTTGAGAGATGTCGTTTCGATTCCTACTTTGTTGAATATTTTTATCAGAATGGATTTGGATTCTGTCAAATATCTTTTCCACATCAATCGATATGATAATATGGTTCTTTTCTTTTTTCTTATTTCTATGGTGAATTACATTGTTTGTCTTTCTAATTTTGAACCATCCTTACATCCCTTTTATGAAACCCACTTGCTCATGATATATTATCTTTTTGATGTGTTGCTGAATTCTGTTGGCTAGGATTTTGTTGAGAATTTTTGCATCTATGTTCATGAGGGATATTGGTCTATAATTTTCTTTCTTAGTGACGTCCTTCCCTGGTTTTGGTATTAGGGTTATGCTTGCTTCATAAAATGTATTAGGAAGTTTTCCATCCTCTTCTATATTCTGGAATAATTTGAGTAGAATTGGTGATAGCTATTCCCTGAATGTTTGGTAGAACTCACCAGTGAAGACTTCTTGGCCTGGACTTCATTTGGTTGTTTTTTTTTGTTTGTTTGTTTTGTTTTTTAGATGACCTGATCAATTTCTTCTTTTGTTATGGGTCTGTTCAAGTTTTCTACTTCACTCTGTGTAATCTTAGGTAGGTCGTGTTTATCCAAAAATGTATCCCTCTCTTCTAAGTTTTCAAAATTTTAAACTACAACTTTTCATAATATTTTGTGATTATCCTTTGGATTTCCTCTGGTTATGTTGTAGATGCTGCGTTGATGTGTTAATTTTGGTCCTTTCTTCTTTTTGGATGTGTGCATTTATTACAATAAATTGTTCTTTCATCACTGCTTTCACTGTGTCCCAGATTTTGGTATGTTGTGTTTTTGTTCTCATTTGTTTCTAGGAATTTTGTGAATTCACATTTAATTTCTTCTTTTACCTTGCAGATTCTTCATCAGTGTGTTATTCAGTTTCCATGTATTCAACTTTATTTCCTTGGTCTTCTTATTGATTTCTAGTTTTATAGCCTTGTGGTCTCAAAAGATGCTTTGTAATATTTTGATATTTGCAAATTTATGGAGGCTTATTTTGTGACCTAACATATGGTCAATTATGCAGAATGTTTCATGTGTACTGGAGAAGAATATATAAGGTGCTGTTCTTCGGTTGAATGCTCTGTATATTTCTATGAGGTCAAGTTAGTTGATTGTGTTGTTTAGTTCCTCTGTAACGTTGTCAAGTTTCTTTCTGGTCGCTCTGTCCCTTTTCAAAACTGGCATATTAAAATCTGCCTCTAGGTCCGGCGGCAGCAGTCCCCTGACCAGTGGGACTGGTACGTGAGCTCGGGAGAAATACAGGACAGGGTCACAATAGGGGCCCCAGCCTGGTACACAGACAGCTTTTGGGCAAACATAAAACAATAGGCGGCAACTCTATGAACTTG
>NW_006409054.1:672181-673323 GCF_000296735.1 Chrysochloris asiatica | reverse complement strand
AATAAATGCACTAAGGGTACAATAATGTTCTCAATCTTAATTTCAAGGATCCCTGGTATAGTGGTTATGAGTCAGGCTGCTAAAATCAGAGTCAGCAGTTTGAAACTACCAGCCATTCCATGGTAGAAAGGTGATGATTTCTGATCCCGTAAAATTCACAGCCTTGGAAACCCTATGCAGAGTTGCTATGAGTCAGAACAGACTCCATGACACACCACCACCACCATTTTAACATGAATTAATATATGGGAAGGAGTCCTGGTGTGAGTGTTAGATTAAACACAAGGTCAGCAGTTCAAACTCTCCAAATGCTTCTTGGAAACCCTCCCTAAACAGGTTCACTAAGAGTAGGACCTGACTCTATAGCACTTAACATCAACAACAATGGGAGATTATAAATTTTTACCACAACAAATTTTTAAAAATTATTTATCTACTTTATTAAGAAAAACTATATTAACCCCAATGGCTTCTATAATGAAACACCTAATACTTACATGATTTTGTATTTTCTTAATTCAAAGTATCTAATGAGTTGTACATACATGGGTGAAAAGATTTTTGGAAGATATTTTGCTTGTTTGTTTTTGCCTCTGGTGCTAATGGCTCTTAAATTACTCTCTTTATATTTCAGATCACCTTCAGAAAGACACTGGTAAACTTTAACAACAATTCACTTATTTGTATTATATGATGATGTTAATGATTTCTGCTTATTGCCTCCTTTTTCTATTCCTTTCATTTACTTTTTAGATATTTTAAACATAATTTCTTCATTTGTACTTTTCATCCAGTATATTATAAAATCTCACTCTATTTCTCTTTCTTATTTCTCTCTTCAATAAATCTATTTTATTTTTTCATGATCTTTCTTTATCTTTATCTATTGTATTATTTTCCCATTATTTCATTACCCTAACAACAATTAGTTCTGACCCACTCTTTTTTTTTTAAAGCTTTTATTGTCAATTGAGTGATAGTTTACATGGGATAACATCAGTTTTTGTTTTTGTTTTCTTTTTAAGGTTTTTATTGTGGATTGAGTGAAAGTTTTCAGGGCACATCATCGGTTTCACATTCAAACATTCATATACCTTGTTTCATTACATTGATTATAATCCCCTCCACATACCATCAGTTAA
>NW_006409054.1:665749-671736 GCF_000296735.1 Chrysochloris asiatica | reverse complement strand
CCGACTCGACGGCACTTAACAACAACAACAACAACCCATCATTGAAACTCATTGCAGCATGGCAATGGCTCTTTCTTAGGTTGCCGAGGTCTGACCCACTCTTTAAAAAAAGCTTTTATTTTATTGTGCATTGAGTGATAGTTTACATGGAAGAACATTAGTTTTCCACTCATTCTATCATATTTCATATAATTACAATGATTACAATCCCCTCCATGCATTAGCATTCAACAGTATTTGCTTCTTTCCCTTCTGGTTTTTTGTTTTTATTTTTTTTTAATGTACACAAAAACATTGAGGAATATATAATCATTTAAACAAACCAAGGGGACATTCTGAAAGCCTGCCTCTTGACCACCAGCATACAGCCTTTCTCTTTCCACGAGTCTAGCAACCTCAGCTGCTCTATCTCTCGATGTCATCATCTTTGCCTCTTTCCCTGGTGTCACTGCTTCTCTGGATAGGGTCCCACATTCCACTCATGCTCTTCTCCCTTGATGGTCCTTGGGTCCTCTGCTCCTGTAATGTAAGATTAACTACTCCCCCCTTTATGTTTCAAAACATCAATTTTACAGTTGTGACAATTGCAATTAGTCATGACAACAATTACTCACTATTGAATCATAAGAATCTTATCTTTGTCTCCTTTCCCAGACCCATCAAGACAAGATGCAAATTATTCTGTGGAGATTCTACCTTTGTCCGCACCCTAAAACTAAACTCCCTCCTAAAATCTTGTAACCCAGCCACTGGCTCACTCTTAGATGAGGGAAATTCTCTACATGTTACTGAACTCTCTGATATTTATTCTTGTGAAATGAGAAACAACAATTCACAGGCATTTTGCAAGCAATGAAATTGGTCATTACACTCAAGAAAACACTCACACCACAATAATAGGAAGACAAATGACCCTATCAAAAATGTCAGAAAATATATGAATAGATGATTCATATCATTTCACTAAAGATGACTGAATAGTGAGTAAGCACAAAAGGAGATATAGCATACTTGCTCGTTATGACATACAAATTAAGGTACAGTGGGTACCATTGTGTTCTCTGTCTTAACGTAAGTATTTTAACATGAATTGATATATGGGAAGGAGTCCTGGTATTGCTTTTAAAGGATAAACATTACACTGCTAACCACAAGGCAAGCAGTTTAAAGCTACCAGATGCTCCTTGGAAACCCTTCCTATACAGAGTAACTATGAGTAGGAACTGATGAACAACAATGACAGATTATAAATTTTTGTCACAATGTTTAAAATTCTATTCATCTATTTTGTTAAGTAAAACTGTATCGACCAGGCCAGTTCTGGGCTATTTCTCACTGGGAGAAACACCTGAACAGGCTTGAGGAGAGGTGAGACAGACAGACAAAAAAGGAAAGAGGTTGAAAATTAAATCTTGAGTTGCATCATAAGAATCAACGGTAACATCTTGATATTTCTCAGGTGGCCTTCAAGGCAAGAAGGTAAAAAGGAGACATTAGTCTTACTCATATTTAGCTACAGTTTTTTGTTTTGTTTTTTTCACAATTACAGATGTTAGTGTCCAATCTGTTTTTTTGTGTGTGTTTTTTGTTGTTGTTGTTGTTTTGTCACCCTTTTACTTTGGGGAAATCTTTCTCTCCTTACATTATCCAAGAAGAAACAGCAATTGTGATAATATAGCCATGCTACAATCAAAACCCTTTCAAATCCCACCATCCAGGCAAGAGCCAATACCAGCTACTGCACCAGATAGAATGACAACAATTGCTAAAATTACTCTGAGTTGAGTAATAAGAGAAGTGAAAAGGGAAACCTGACTACATCTACCAGGAGGCAATCAGAAAGCATAATAATACATCCATATACATCCATTTACTTATTGAAAATACATCTAATTAATGAAAATACCCAAAAAGCAATAGAAGATTTCAGCTCATGTTCAGAAATAAGATAGAGTGGTGGAAACAAATGAGCTGGAGATAGACCTAGACTTTACATTGGACAGAGGGCAGGTTTTAGAAATGCCTGAGAAGGAATTCAGGAAAATGATATTGAGGTGCATTCAAAAACTCCACAGAGGGATTGAGAAAAATAAAGAAGAAGTCATGAAAGTGCTGCAGGAAAAATCAAATAAGATAGAAATAGCATTGGAAACTATTCAAAACCTGTAAAAAGAGGTCCAAATGATTAATAGTAAAATACCAGAAATGGACAATACACTGAAAATGCAAAGGAGCAGAATTGACCATACGGAAAATAGAACCAGTGATTTAGAAGAAAAATCTATCAATAATGTTAAGATAGATGAGCAAGCATGAAAAATAATTTTAAAAATCTGACGGTCTAAGATTCATGTAGGAAAATATGGAGAGGAATAACCTGAGGGTTACTAGAGTTCCATAGCAATAAGGATCATGGAAGACCACAGAGGAGATGCCTGGAGAGCTTCTGGAAGAAAAGTTCCCTAACATCTAGAAATATGAGACATATAACCATTCAAGAAGCTGAAATAACTCCAGGAATAATAGTCTCCAAAACAAAATCACCAAGACATATCATAATCAAGTCTCCAAAATCAAAGACAAGGAGAGAATACTAAAAGCAGCTAGGGAAAAGAGAAATGTTACCTACAAACACAAGCAAATAAGATTAAGTTCTGATCTCAGCAGAAACCATGTAGGCAAGAAGGCAATGGAGACATATACAAAACCATGAAAGAAAAAAATTACCAAGCAAGAAACATCTACCCAGCAAAGCTATCAATCAAATATAATGGTGTGATCAAAACTTTTCAAGATAAACAGAAGCTAAAGGATGTTTTCAAAGCCAACACAGTACTTCAAAACATCCTAAAGGAAGTACTTTGGACTGGAACAAGCAAGAACAAACAACAACCAGAGATTGATATATATGGCAGCACCACCGGAACTCAATCAACAGATGAGAAACCCTGAAAAGAACAAATTCAGAGAGGCTGGGAGGTCAATCTTTTATTAAAACAATTACAAAGTGAAAGAAGGGGGAAATATAGGAATAGAGATCCAAGGGATGAGGAGGTCAGGTAGATTGCAGGATAAAATAGACTGTCCTAAATTGAGGAAATTTTAATAGAATATACAGTAACCACAAAGAAAATTAATGCTTCAAAATAGATCAAGAAAATGGAAATCCAAGAAGAACATAGGAACATTAAAACAATGAAGAAACTGACAAGAAAGAACACAAAAACAAGAGCTCAGCACAGAAAGGCATGCAGAACACAGAAACCAGCAGCACCATAAAAAAATTAACAAAATGACAGCAAAAAAGAGGAAGACCTAAAGAGATGGATTGACACAGTGGCAGCAGCAATGGGCTCAAACATAACTACAAATGTGAGGAGGGCACGAGACTGGGCATTATTTTGTTCTGTTGTTAGTGTTGCTATGAGTCGGAACTGACTCAACAGTATCAAACAACAATATTTTATAGTTTTATATCTTAATTTGTAATTAATTGCAACAAAGTTATCCAGGTTGATACAACTTTGCAGGGTTATTTTTCAAATAACCCTGGAGGACAAGAAATAATAACGAGGAAAGAATATTTTCATTTAGAGGATTAAACTAAATTTTAGAGTCATATTCACTTTAAATGTGCTGGACTGCAGAGTCGGTTTGAACTGCAAGGTCAGTGGTTCAAGTTCACCAGCTGCTCCTCAGAAACCCTAAGTAGGGTCGCTATGGGTGGCAATTGACTTGACGGCACTTAACAACAACAAACGATGTTCACTTTAGATATAATCCAAATTCTATGTTAAGCAATTATAAACACTGCAATTTCTGAATCCTGGCTGTGATCTCAGTGTCTTCTTCAACTCCATCATAGTAATTTACTCCCAGACCAGCATTGATGCTGCTTACGATGTGAGTGTTGTTAAAGGCTGTAGAAAGAAACACTGCTTAAGATCAGTGCCCACTGTGGTGGTGGTGGTGATAATAATGAGGGAGATGAGGAAGATGCTATCCCTTTAAAGGTGGCTTTAGGAAACTGTTTTGAGGGATTGCAAATTTTATCCACGATAAGTTTAAACTTTTTGAGCTCTGGTAGCGCAGTGGTTACTAAACGGGCTGCAAACCGCAGGGTCAGCAGTTCAAAATTACCAGCTGCTTTGCGGGAGAAAGATGAGGCTTTCTGCTTCTGTAAAGATTCACAGCCTAGGAAACCCTGTACAGGGTCGCTATGGGTTGGAACTGACACAACGGCACTTAACAACAACAACAACAACTCTAAACAAAACTCATACAGAATCCCTTAGATTTATGATTAAAACACTTCAAAATAATAATTTTTCTGAATATAGCTAATGAAATATAAATATGTGTTTGGTGAAAATTTTCATGATAGTATTTTTTTTCATTTCAAATTGAGCACTACATTTTTTAGATAAACTTCAAAAAGAAAATGCTGAATTTAAGTGACAACTTTATTTGTTGCATATGATCTACAGTGATTTGTGGAGTTCTGGTGTGGCACTGTAGAATAAACACTGGACTGTAAGGCAAATGGTTCACACTTACCAACTGCTCCTCGGAAACCCTATACAGGGTCACTATGAGTTGGAACCCACTTGACGGACTTAACCACAAAAACAGTGATTTTTGTTTGTTCCCTCCCTTTTCCATTCTTTCCCACTTTCTCTATACAAATTCTTGCATAGCCTCTTTTCTGCTCTTCATTTATTGCCATCCATTTCTACCTCTTTGTACTTCTCCTAACAGTTAACTCACTTTTCTTAATGTTCCTTTACCTTTCTCTGCTGTTTAATATTTTTATCATGTGTTCATGATGTAATAACTTCTTATCTATCCTAACATGAGGGAAAGTTTGACATGAGAATGTATTTGACAATGCTCTTGTGGTGCCTACTGTCCACAGTCTGCTTCTAAAAAAGCCTCTTCAACACACTGCTGTTGGTAAATGCCATCCAGTCAGTTCTGACTCTTACTGACTCTGTCTAAGGTTTCTGAGACTGTAAATCTTCACTGGAACAGAAAGTCACATCTGTCTCTCACAGAGTAGCTGATTAGCAGTCCAATGCTTAATCCTACAATGCTGCCAGGTACACATTGTTGTTAAGTGCAGTTGAGTCAGTTCCAACTCATAGTGATCCTTTAAAGGGTTTCCAAGGACTGACTGG
Organism: Chrysochloris asiatica; assembly: GCF_000296735.1. Lineage (NCBI taxonomy): Eukaryota > Metazoa > Chordata > Mammalia > Afrosoricida > Chrysochloridae > Chrysochloris > Chrysochloris asiatica. Next base: position 666,559 of record NW_006409054.1, on the reverse strand, counting down.
TAAGTTTGAACTGCTAACTTTTTGGTTCAAACTGACCTTGCGGTCCAGTGATTTATCCCAGAAGACTCCTATAATTACATCCTTGGTACTCATGCAAAGATAAAAAACCTATAGTTATCTTCATTCATTTTATACTTGATATCACCTTGAAAATGATACCAATATTCTCTGCCTTGTGACTAAAGCCCATGCTGGCTGCACCAGGAGTGGAGACATCATGGCATAATAATTTTTCAGTTCAACTGACATGGCTTTAAATCCATCATGTTATTGATTCTCCTGCTCCTCACATCACTCTTCTGGAAACTGAGAAACACTGCTTTACAGTTATTTTGCTAACATTCATTTGACTTATTATATGAAGCTCTAAGCATGGCGCTGTGGGTTAATGTGTTGGACTGCAAAGTCATTTTAGTCACACAGTTGGCAGTTCAAACTCACCAGCTGCTCCTCGGAAACCCTATACAGGGTCGCTATGGGTCGGAACCAACTCAACGGCATTTAACAACAACAACAAAAGCAAATATGTATCTCATGGGGAACACTAAAGAAATCATAGAGTCTCTTGCACAGAAGATATGGTCACCTTTTTGGTGATTATATCTATGAATACTGTTGTTGTTAAGTGCCATCGAGTCAATTCCGACCCAAAACGACCCTATATAGGTTTCCAAGGAGCAGCTGGTGAGCTTGAACCACCGACCTTGCAGTTCAAATGGCTTTGCAGTCTGGTGCATTAACCCAAAGCGCCACACCAGGACTCCTCTATGAATACTAGTATTCTAAAATAGTACATTGTTGTTGTTGTTG
>NW_006409054.1:661760-664482 GCF_000296735.1 Chrysochloris asiatica | reverse complement strand
ATTCTTCTTAATATACTTCCTTCTCTTGATTTTGGATTCTTTTTTCTTCTGACTTTTATTTTTCTACACATGTAGCCAGACACTATCATTTTTTTAAATAAGTGTTTTATTGTGACTTATGTGATAGTTTACATGGGAGAACATTAGTTTTACATTCATTCATACATATATCGTTTCATTGCATAGTTACAACCCCATCCATGCATCATTAACCAACCAAAGGGTATACCCTGCAAGCCTGCCCCCTCCCCCACTCCCCAATCGTCAGCACACAGCCCCTTTCCCTCTCTGGATCTCAAGTCCCCAGTCACTCCATCTCTCCACGTCATTGTCTCTGCCTCCATCTCAGGCATCACTTTTTTAAGTTTAAGAAAAGAATGACCACATATCTGTAGGGGGGAATAAACAATCACTGCATCTGACTGAAGGCAGGATCTCTAGGTGAGGCTCAATTTTCTTCTTTAGGTCTGGATAAATTCTTCTGGTGTTTGTAATCTATATATTCTGTACTATATAAAGTTAGGAGTCCTGGTGTGTCTCTGTAGGATAAGCACTGGACTGCTAGTCCCAAGGCTGATGATTCAAACCCAGCAGCCACTTCTCAGAAATCCTATACAGGGTTGTAATGAGTCTGAACCAGCTCACCAGCACTTAGCAACAACAGCATGCTAAGATCATCTAAAATGCAACTTGGAGTAAAAATTTATACTTGGAATAGGAAGGAAGAAACACAAGAGGCATCATTTGTCAATATTGCTGTTGTCAGATGCCAATGAGTCAGTTCTGACTCATGCAACCATTCATAGGGTGTCCAAGGAACGGCTCGTGGTTTGACCCACTGACCTGTGGTTAACAGCCCAGTGCTGATCCTACAGTGCCATACCAGGACTCTAGTTAGGAATATCAGTAGGCTGATATTGTGGAAGCCTTTATTCTAAGCATGGAAGAATTTTCTTGATTATGTAGATCTTATTTCATTCTTGGGCAGAAATTGCTTGCTGTTGTGCTCAAACCTCTTAGTTGTTTTTGTCATTACTTTCTTAGTAGTAGAGTATGTCTTCTACTATAAATGCAAAGTGTCATAGCAGACTTCTGGCTTGTGACAATTTGAGGTTACAAAGTATGCTTTGTAGCTTGACATTTTAAGATTATTTTGTCTCTGATAAATTTTAGCAACTTTATTAAGGTATAATTTACATACCATATAATGACTGACTTTATGCATACAATTCTATAATTTTAATACATTTATAGTTGGGTAACCATCACAAGACTCAGTTGTTGTTGTTGTTTTTAATTAAAATTACCCCAAAGACATCCCTTATACCCATTTTCACCAGTCTTCATTCCCAGGAATAGCAACAATTGGGCATATCCTACAGTTACAATCATACGATATGTGGTCTTTGTATTTGGTTTCTTTCACTTATCATAATGCTTTGAGACTTATTCCATTTTTAAGCATATATCAATAATTTGTTATATGCTACTGCTAAATTGTCTTCCTTTGTTTCTACCATTTATCTATCAGTTTACTGTATTGTGGTGACTTGCATGTTGCAGTGATGCTGGAAGTTATGCCACCAGTATCTTAAATACCAGCAAGGTGAACAGGTGTCAACAGAACTTCCAGACTAAGACACAGGAAGATAGAGAGGCAGATTTCTTCTGAAGTTACCCAGTGAATATCTAATGAATAGCAGTGGAACACTGTCAAATGCAGTGCCAGAAGATGAAAAGCATTATGAATAGCAGCGGTACATTGTCAGATAGTGCAAGAAGATGAGCTCCTAAAGTTGAAAGGTACTCAATACATGACTGGAGAAGAGTTGATCCTGTAAGCAGTATTGACAATAATGGCATGAATGAAGCAAAGCTTTGAAGACAATCATTTACTGGTGAGCATAATTCAAAATGAGAAAAAATGGCTTAAAAACCCACTAATAATCTGAATGTGGCAGTTACAAAGTCTGAATCTAGGAAAATGGAAAATTGTCAAAAATGAAATGGAATACATAAAGATTGATTTTGCTAGGCATTAGTGAGCTGAAGTAGACTGGTGTCAGACATTTTGAATTGGACAGTGGTGTTGAATTCATTGTCAAAAATAGTATTTCAAGATCTATGTTGAAGTACAATTCAGTCTGTGATAGGACAATATACATACACCTACAAGGAAGACCAGTAAACGCCACCATTATTCAAATGCGTACACCAACCACTAAAGCCAATGATGAGGAAACTGAAGAATTCTACCAAGTTCTTCATTCTGAAATGGATCAAACATGTCATCAAGACACACTGATAATTATTGTTGGTGCATATGCAAATGTTTGAAACAAAGAGGAAGGGTAAGTAATGAGAAAATATCGTATTGGTGGTAGAAATAAAGCTGGACATCTCATGGTAGAATTTTGCAAAAGTAACGTATTATCATTGCAAATACCTTTTCCCAACAACCTCACCAGATGGACTATGCAGAAGTCAAATTGACTATATCTGTGGGATGAGAAAAAAAAGAAGTTCAATATCATAAGCCAGAAAATATGACTTTGTCAATGCTCAACCATTTCAAAAAATAGCATATGATCAAGAATTGTTGCTGCTGTTGTTAAGTGCCGTCAAGTTGGTTTCGACCTATAGCAACACTATAAATGGTTTCCAAGGAGCAGCTAATGAGCTTGAACTGACAACCTTGAAGTTCAAACAGACTTTGCAATCC
>NW_006409054.1:654955-661630 GCF_000296735.1 Chrysochloris asiatica | reverse complement strand
CCATGGAGTTGGTTCATAGCGACCCTACACAGGGTTTCTGAGGCTGTAAATCTTTATGGGAGCAGAAAGTCTCCTTTTTCTTGTGAGTAGCGACTGGTGGTTTCAAACTGCTGGCCTTGAGGCTAGCAGCCAGACTCATAACCAGTATGCTACCAGAGGTCCCCATGATCAAGGTACAGCATAACAACCAACAGTGACATCTTGAAATTTATCAGGTGGGCTTGAAGACAAGAAGCCTTTTGAAAGAGGATATTAAAATCATACTCATATTAGGTTAAAGATTTTTTTGTCTCTCCCTCCTCTCTCTTTTCTGTGTTTACAGACTACACTATTATTCAATTTTACGCACCAACCACTAAAGCCAGTGAGGATGAAATAGAAGATTTCTACCATCTCGTTCAATCTGAAATCGATCAGGGTCAGAACAAATTCCACAGCACATAGTCACCACCACCATACACAGAGAGAGAGAGAGAGAGAGAGAGAGAGAGATAATGCTGTTGTTAAGTGTTATCAAGTCAGTTCTGACTCATAGGGATCCTGTACAGGAATATATATATCACAATGTTGGTGGTTCAAGTCCACCAGCCACTCCTAGGTGAAAGATTAAATTTCCTACTTCTGCAAAGATTTAGAGTCTCAGAAACACTATCCATGTTTACTAAGTGCCGAAACTGACTCAATGACACATAATGTCAAAGCTATACATATTAAAAAAACCTAGTTCCATCTAGTTAATTCTGACTCATAGATAAGGAAATGCAAAGTTTTACAAGAATAAACTTTCTTCTGTGGAGTGACTGTTGAGTTTGAGCAACTAGATTACCTTTTGATTAGCAGTCTTGTGATTTCCCATACTTGTTGAAGACTATGTTTAATTTAGGAAACTACTTCAAAATTTAGGAAGTTAACTAATCTGCTTCACCTTTCCGTTTCTTCATGCTCAAGACCTCTCTTCAATGAGGTATAATTAAATAGGTAGTGTTCTTTTTGTTCTCTCTTGAGTATACTTGCATCTGTGCACAATTATTCAGCCTTCCAGATGACCAGGAAGGTAAAAATGTTTCTCAGCGCTCAGCACAGCAATCTTGTTCTATGGAACTCTTTGGAAATTCTGTTGATGGTCAGTTGCTTGCCTCATGCACTAATGCAAAAGAGAACTGCATTGTTAAAAACTAAAGTCGTCACTTTAACAATATGGAAGAATTCACACCTTTAAATTATGGTGTTGCCAAGGAATATTAAATATACTATAAACTTCCAGAAGAATGAATAAAAATGAGCTAGAATGTTTCTTAAAAGCAACAATGGTGAGACTTCTCACATACTTTAAACATGAAATGAGGAGGGGCCAGTCCCTGGAAAAGGACATTATACTTGGTAAATTATTGTGAAACAAGTCTAAGAACACACTAGATGAACTGACAAAGTGACTGTATCAATGATCTCTAACTTAACAATTTTGATGATGGCAGATTATTGGACAGTGTTCTGTTGTACATAAGATAGTTATGAGTTGAAACCAACTCAACAGAAGCTAAAAACAACTAAAAAAATGATATTTGAAGGTAACTGGAAAGATATGAATGAGGAGCCTACTAAATGTAGAGGAAACGTCTTCATCAAAACAACATCACAGAAACTTTTATTATGACTGAGTGAGGAGGTTGGCAAATCCCTTGCCCAAAAATAACAATTAAACTGGGAAAATGTCAACAATGACCATTTTGTAACTCTAGAAATTTTCTAAAGGCATACATCAAGTTTAGAAGCATTTATTTAAGAAAAACCATGAAAGTTTTCAAAAACAAATCAGAAAAAAATTGTTATCTTATCTGAAAATACTTTTATTCCCACTTCCTTACTTTGTGGTGCAGAACTTTTAACAGACTGAGAATGGCAATAAAGCTTAGCAGCCTATTTGATGGAAGGGTCTGATTTTATATGGAGCTCCATGCAGGGAAGATTGCATGCCCTAGAAGTTTGCCAAAAATTACAATAGTATATTCTAGAAACAATGTCATACAGTTTCTCAGATTATTTGCTCAGGGTACAAACTGAATAATTATGGTGAGAGGATATAATCCTGATGCACTTCTTTCTTGGTTTTAAACCATTCTGTATCCTCTTGTTCCACTTTATCATGTTCCTCTCAGTCATGTTCTTCATGAGCACAACTAAGTGTTCTGGAATCCATATTCTTTGCAAAGTTACTGGTGATTTATTATGATACACATAGTCCAATGCCTTTACATCATCAATAAAATACAAGTAAATACCTTTGTGGCATTCAGCATTTTCTGACAAGATCCTTCTGACATCACCAGTGATTTTCCTCCTTTCACATCCTCTTCTGAATCTGGCTTAAATTTCTGGTAGCTCAGTCAATGTACTGCTGCACCCATTTAAAATTTATCTTTAGCAAAATTTTGCTTGCATATGATGTTAATGATATCATTCAATAATTTCTGCATTCTGTTGGGCCAAATCTATTCTTGAGATGGTCCCTAAATTAAGATAGGATATATTCAAGGTTGTATTTTGAATCTTGTGGACTTGTGTTTATTTTCTTCAGCTCCAAAGTGAACTTGCATATGAGTGGTTAATTGATGGTCTGTTCAACAGTTGGCCACTGACCTTGTTTTAGCTGATGAAATTGTATTTCCACAGATATAGTCAATTTTATATCGGTGTACACCATTTGGTAAGAATCACATGTACATTATTATATAGTTAGATGCCATCAAGTTGATTCCAACTCATAGCAACCCTACAACAAAACGTCGCCAGTCTTGAGTCAATCTCACAACTGATGTTATATTTACAGTCTAGCTTCTTGAATTACTTTCCTAGAATACAGATTGAATAGTCTGATGAAAGGATACAACCCTGAAGCACACCTTTCCTAGTTTCAAACCACACAGTATCCCCTTGTTCTGTTCGAATAACTACCTCTGCATTGCACAAGGAAGCACCTTTCTCGGATTCTCTGATTTCAGCCATGATCCATTTGACATCGGCAATGACATCCCTTGTTTCAATTCTTCTGAATCAGGCTTGAATTCCCAGTAACACCTTGTGGTTGTGTTGCTGAAACAATAACCAGTCTAGGCTTTTTACCACAATTTAGTCTTCTAATCTCAGCTGAATACAATTTGTTCCTGACTATTTAAAAAGAAACTAGGTAAACCTTGTTCAGCTGCTTGTCATCATTGCTGTTGTTGTTAAGTGCTGTTGAGCCAGCTCCAACTCTTATCAGCCCTATATAGGGTTTCTAAAGAGTGACTGGTGAGTTCTGTGGTTCAAGTCGACCTTGCAGTCCAGTGCAGTCGCCTCCAGCACCACTAGAAGCAAGTAAAATTAAGAGTAAATAATACATTCCATAATTCCTTAAGAAAATCACTGGAAATTTTAGGTCAAGTACAAAGTACAGAATAGATTTGGAGCATTTGCAAAAATAAGTACCTGACAGAATAAATCACTACTTCTGCCAAGAAATCCAAATACTCAATTTACGATTTTTTTTTTTTTTTTTTACAGAGTGGAAGAAAAAGCATTTCCAAGCTGGTGAGTCATTTTCTTTTGGTTGAGGAGGGACTCATTATAATCAGGCTCAGCTCATAGGGAAAATTGTGATAGGGAATATTCATTAGCTTCCTATTTCTACTGTGCCAAACTACTATACACTTCTTGCTCTTGAACATAGAATAACTAAAGCAAAAGAAAAAATATGAGGTAGAAGAGCTGAACAGAATATTTCAAAGGGCAGCACAAAAAAACAAAGTGCTGTTAAGTTGGTTCTGACTTATAGCAAGTCCATATAGGGTTTCCAAGGAGTGACTGCTGAGTTTGAACCACCGACCTTGTGGTTCAAACCAACCTTGCAGTCTAGCGCTAAACCACAGAAATATATTACCTATCAATTCTGGAGGTGAGAAATATAAAATTTATGTGTTGTTATTGTTGTTGTTAAGTGCCTTTGAGTCTGTTTCGACTCATAGAGACCCTGGACACACATTTATTATCTAACCATTCTGGAGATGAGAAATCTAAAAGTGAGGTGTTTAGAGGGCTTAATTTCTTTTGAAAGCTTCAGGAGCAATGTTTCTTTGCCTTTACCAGCTAACAGTGATGCCCTCCATACATATCCTTGTGGCCTCTTCCTCCATCTTCGAAGAACATAACTTCAATCTCTGCTCCAATCACATCTCTTTTTTACCTTGATTCTCCTGTTCTCCCCTTAAAAGTACCCTTATGATTATGGTGGAACCATCTTTAATTAATTAACATGTAAGGTTCCTTTTGCTATGTAGTTTAACATATACATTTGGGAGATTAGAGTACAGACATCTTGGGAAGCATTATAGACTACAACAGAAGATGAAAGACGTAACATAAGGCCATAGACATCTCCCAGAGGCCCCAAGATATTTCTAGAAAATATAGATATATCTCTAATCATGGCCAGTTTATCCTTTTAAAGGGATTTAAGGTATCATTATCTTCACAGCAAATGTGTTTCTGGATCCAGACACAGCTCATCCTAATCTCATCCTGTCTGAAGACAGAAGATGTGTAACCTGGGAAGAGAAGTCTCAAAAGCTTTCTGATAACCCACAGAGATTTTATTCCCTTCCTTGTGTGCTGGGTCAACAGCTCATTAACTCAGGGAAATACTACTGGGAGGTAAAGGTTGCAAACAGTGGATTTTGGGACCTGGGCATTTGCAGAGATAATGTAACTAGAAAGAGGAAGATTTTCATAAAACCTGCGGATGGTTTCTGGGCCATCAGATTTTATAAGAATGAGTGCTGGGCACTCACTTCTCCAGAAACACAGCTTACTGTTGAAAAACACCCTACCAAAGTGTGCATTTTCCTAGAATATGAGGATGGTCGCATCTCATTCTACAATATGACAGATAATTCCCACATCCACACATTTGAGCAGTGCTCCTTCTATGGGTCTTTAAGACCTTTGTTCAGACTTTGGCCGAATGATCCAAGTCACCTAATCATCTGTCCAGTGTCTTAAACAGCACAACTTGCTCATAATTTTTACCTCATGCACACCTCTGTCTTGGGGACATCATATAACCTGCAAGTCCATGAGAAATGAAGTGTCTAATCATACAGTAAATATAGAAGAACAAATTATTTGTCTTAATATTTAAAAATTTTCCACTACCATCTTATCTCCTTCATAAATTGTTGTTAGGTGCCATCAAGTTGGTACTGGCTCATAGAGACCCTATGCACAACAGAAGGAAACACTGCCCTGCCCTGGGCTAACCTCACAATTGTTGCCACGCTTGAGCCCATTGATGCTGCCACTTTGCCAATCCATAAATTGTGTCTCCAAAAACAAGTTGCATGTTGCTTATAGTATGTTTCATTGTTTAATATATATTGGTATATATTTAAAAAAATTTTTGCAGACATGTAATCATTATAAATATACATGAGTAGCTAGTGTCTGTGATTACATACATGGTGTTTAAAGTTCTTGATTATTGGACAAAAATAAGAATAAATAGAAATTCATTTTTTGCTTTGTTTGTTTAGTCTCATCATATTTGGATTTCAAAATATGCATATGAAGCAAATATTCAGGAAAACAGCATTGAATCACTTAAAATAAATGATTTAAATGTTCTCAACTGTCTATGCCAGTACTACATCGGATGTTTACAAGCTTACTCTTCAGTTTCCTCTAGGTGAACATTATATATATTGTTGTTGTTGATAAGGTTTATTAAATCAGTTCCAACTTAGGGTTTCCGAGGAGAAGCTGGTGAGTTTGAACTGCTGACCTTGACATTCCAACTAACCTTGCATTTCAAGGCTTATCCTACAACATCACACCAGGACTATAATATTACATTCTTACAATTTTTATCCTCTCTGCTTTCATCTGAGACTCATGTGTGTCTTTTCTTACCACGATTTACATTTTTAATCATTTTTTAAAATGTACATACAGTAATATTTATTCTTTTGTACAGTTTTATGAAATTTAGCATACATTTAGGAGTCATGGTGTAGGATGGATGCTGGAATGCTAACCACAAAGTCAGTTCTTTAGACCACTAGCCATTCCTTAGAAACCTTATACAGGGTTGCTATGAGTTAGAACCAATTAAATTGCACTTAGAAATAGCAACATAGATTCATAATCTTCATTATCTCAAAATTCATAACAGTATTATTACACCAGTAAGCTCCCTCATACAACCCCTTTGCAATCAAACTTTTCCAAACACCTAACCTATTTCATGGTGTTGCACTATGCGATAAGTACTAGAATGCTAATCACAAGGTTAGTGGTTCAAACTCACCAACCACTCCTCAGAAACCCTATACAGGGTCACTGTGAATCAGAACTGACTCAATGACACTTCACAACAACAACAGCAACCTGATAAGAACTACTCATTTTGTTTAATATGGGTTGTCATTTTAGAATGTCATAAAAGAGGATCATACAGTACATAAAAATTTGAGACTGGCTTCTTTCACTCAGCAAAATGCCTTTATTATTAATTCATATTCTTGTTTATATTAATGGCTAATTACATTTCTTTTCTGAGCAGCATACAGAGCCAAAATTAAACCTCAAATATGGTGCTGGTGAAAGTTATGTGACACAGAGTTGGTTCCGACTCATAGCAACCCT
>NW_006409054.1:651287-652810 GCF_000296735.1 Chrysochloris asiatica | reverse complement strand
TGTCTTAAAAAAAAAAAAAAAGAAAGAAAGAAAGAAATGCTTGAGGTCATTAGATATTGTTGTTGTTAAGTGCCGGAGTCCTGGTGTGGCACTGTAGGATAAGTGCAGGACTGCAAGTTTGGTTTGAACAGCAAGGTTGTTGTTGTTGTTGTTAAGCATCATGTGACCCTGCACAGGGTTTCTGAGGCTGTAAATCTTTATGGGAGCAGAACGCCTGATCTTTCTCCCCCAGAACTGCTAGTAGTTGCAAACTGCTGACCTTAAGGTTGGCAACCCAACTCATAACCATTATGCTACCAGGTGGTTCAAATTCACCAGATGCTCCTTGGAACCCCTATACTGGGTTTAGTTTTTATAGTTGGTAGTGTTATTAATTGCCATCAAGTCAGTTCCAACTCATAAAACCCTGTATAGGGCTTCCTAGGAGCGGCTGGTGAGCTTGAACCTCCAACCTTGCTGTTCAAACCAACTTTGTAGTCCAGTACATTAACCTGCTTTTAAAGAGATACAAATCAAAACAGCAGTGAGATATTATCCTACCCCAGCAATAACAGCAAAGTTTAAAAAACAGAAAGCAACAAATACTGGCAAGGGTATGGAAATATTGGAAAAGCTCTTATACTACTGTTCCTGTTGTTAAGTGCAGTTTTGACTCATAGCCATCATGTATGGCATTCCCAGGAGCAACTGGTTGATTTGAACTGCTGACCTTGTGGCTCGAACTGAACTTGCAGTCCAGGACATTATCCTGCAGTTCACACCATACTCCTAGTGGAGCTGTAAAATGGAGAAAACACTGTGGAAAATGGTATGGTGATTCCTTAAAATGTTGGAAGTAGAAATATCATATCTGCAATCCTACTGCTAGATGTATATCCTAGAGAAATAAATGTTGTGACATGAATAGATATATGTTCAATACTGCATTATTCACAATAGCAATAAGAAAAAAACAAAGTACTCATTATCAGATGAATTAATTAGCAAACTATGGTATGTGCACACAATGGAATGCTGTGTAAAATTAAATAATAATTATGAATCCAGGATAAATCCTTTAACATTGATAAACCTGGAGGACAGTATGCAAAGTGAAATAAGTCTATCACAAAAGGAAAAATATTGTAAGAGACTGATGACATAAAAAGTGAAAAAAGGAGAGGCGGGGCATGATGGTGGCTCGGGTGGAGGTGCAGTGAAGTTCACGGTCAACAATAACACAGAATACCAGGCAAACCAGATCCAGGTCAGAGCTCCAAAACTCGGAACCACAGAGATAGGAATGTTTTAAAGGATCGAAGGCTTATAGCCCATGGAATTTTGAGCTGAAGTAAAAAATCACATACTTTAGAATCTGCCAGGCCGGGCTCAGAGGCCTGGAGGCAACATCCTGGGTGAGCCCAAAAGGCAAGATGAAACAGGGGGAGCAGAAACACCACAGAAAAACGCTGTGGGAACCTTGGGACAAAGGTAGACAATATACTTTGTCAGTTTTGCTTTGTTCTGATTTTCTTTCTTTTTTT
>NW_006409054.1:648106-648674 GCF_000296735.1 Chrysochloris asiatica | reverse complement strand
TAAATATCTATGCTCCCAATGAAAGAGCTCCAAAATATATTTAAGAACTCTAATAGATTTGAAGAAAGAAATAGAGGAATCTACAATAATAGTGGGTGATTTTAATATACCACTTTCAAAAATGGATAGAACAATCAAGGTTGAGTATTTACTTTGTTGTTGTTTTTCATTTGCTTTAGCTACTCTGTGTTCCAGTGCAGGTTTCAGAGTCCTTTCTGACATCCATTGTGGCCTTTTCTTTTTTTTCCTGTCTTTTAAATTGTCTTTTACTTTCTTCACGTATGATATTCTTGATGTCATCCCACAAGACGTCTGGTCTCCCATCATTAGTATTGAGTGTGTCAAATCTGTTCTTTGTGATGGTCTCTAAATTCAATTGGGATATACCTGAGTTTATGAAGCTCTGGTAGTGGAGTGGATTAGGAGTTGAACTTTTAACCTCAAAGTCAAAAGGTCAAATGTACCAGTCACTCCATGGGAGAAATATGAAACTTTATACTCCTGTAGTAAAGATTTACAGCCTCAGAAACCCTGTAGAGTGTTGCTATGGGTCCAACCTCTCTGGAAA
>NW_006409054.1:645372-646333 GCF_000296735.1 Chrysochloris asiatica | reverse complement strand
CTTAGGTTTAGTGATTGTAAACATTCTTCCTTGTAGCCTTAGTTTAAGGCAATAAAATAGGGGAATTGTTTTCATAGCCTCAGCTTCCCTGAGAATGGATGTTTCTGTAGGAGGAAGTTAAGGAAGTGTAAATTGCACCTGACAATTAGGCTTGATGACTTAAGATTTGACTAACAAAGGTTAAGAAACATATGTGAAGGCTAACTTGTTTCTCAGAGAAAAGAATAGATTTATGTAGGAACAAATGTTTAACTAAAAGATTTCAAGGCACCTGAATGTCTCCTATGCCTTGAAATAATGTCTTTGCTGTAACTTCCCATCCCTGTTTTAAATTTAAGAGTTGTAAATCATGAAGAATGTGCCCCAGACTTGATTGTATTTTGATGTCATTGATTAGTGTGAGAGCAATGTTTTTTGTAACGGTATTTAAGGGGGTTGTAAGATAGAATAGGGAGTAGAGAAAGTAGAGGTAAGTAGAAGTAGAGGCAAGTAGAAGCAGAAAGAAGTAGAAGGGGAATAACAAGTAGAATATAAAGCATGTAGGAAGAAGAGGAGAGAATGAAAGCAGGAGCAGGGGAAGGGAGAAAAGAAGCAGAAGAAATGAAAGCAGGAGAGTAGGAGAGAAGAGATGAGAGGAGAGTAGGGGAGAAGAGAATGAGCAGGAGGGTAAAAAATGAGCAGAACAGTAAAGAATGAGAGAGTAGAGTAGCATAGAAATGAGAAGAATAAAGCATGTAATAAGAAGATTTTGAATTCATCATGACCCATGACTCTGTGTAATTCTTATCACCAACGTCGCACCCGCCTTCAGAAAAACCCTGGAATAAGTTTGCTGGGGCTGGCTCCTGGCAACTATAGGTGGTAGCCTGAACCACATCCAGATCTTCAGAGATGGGAAATTTCCACTTGAAAGGACAAGCAGATCAGCCTGGAGTGGCTAGAAGAACAGAAGATACTTCTT
>NW_006409054.1:642872-644306 GCF_000296735.1 Chrysochloris asiatica | reverse complement strand
TTGCAGGGTATACCCTTTGTTGATTGATGATGCATGGAGGGGATTGTAACCATGGCAAGGAAAAGATATACGATAGAATGAATGTAAAACTAATGTTCTCCTATGTAAACGATCACATAATTCACAATAAAATATTTTTTAAAATGTATATTGAATGATTACACAAATGATAGTAATTTTAATTTATACATATCAAAATAATAAATGACCCCTTCCCATTAACCTGGATCATAAAAAAATAAAATAAAATACACCAAATAAGGATTTTAACTGTCAAGTTTGAAAAACCCAAAAAAGTAATCCTCAGTGGCCCCAGACAGGGTAAGTGAAGCATCCTAAAACTGGAGGACACCACCCTCCTACCTTAGCATCTGACTGCTTGGCCTAGAATATACAGCCATGAACAGTTGGATCACTAGACCAAAACAAGATGTAGTTTTCTTAAAATAGCATGGGTTTTGGAGTCTAAAACTCTGCTATTTATTGGCTGGGTGATTTCATGTTTGTGTCAGCCTTGAAAGGATACACTGTGAATGTTTTTGCAGATTAAATATATTTGTGCTCTAAAGAACCTAGTACAAAGCCTTGTAATTCACAGATACATAATTAAAGAGAGTTTCGTTATTCTTTATTCCTTGTTACCACCATAGTTTATGAAATCCCATTCCCTGGTTATTGTTACTAACACCAAACCTCATGATTTCCTCTATGTGGACTGAGAACCAACAAGAACACACAACAACTACAGAATGATATACATGGCAGCATCAACCTGAACCCAGTCAACAAATGATAGAATCAAAAACAGAATAAAAATATAAGAACAGAGGATCTGGGAGGTCAGTCTATGATCAAAACAAAATGTGAAAAAAGGTAAACACAGAAGAACAGAGATCCAGATGGTGGGAACTTCAGGTAGATTACTAGATAAAATAGACTGTCTTAAATGGAGGTAAGAACTAATGGATCCACAATGGGGTTAGGGTGGGGAGTTTACTTTGGGTGTTGGGGAAGGCAATACAAGAAGTGGGGAGGAGGCAGAAGAACAAGATAGATGGGGAACACTGAGACAGGTTTGGATGGCTTAGTGGGACAGAGGTAAATAGTGATGCATTACACAACCTTGGAACAACAGGGATCTGGGATAGAGGGATACAGGTGTAGCTTGAAGAGGGTAAATAATACTAAAATCTTTGACTGTCTTACGAATATTAGTTTCCCTTGCCTACTATTATAAAATAGAGACTTTAATGGGATAGACAGGAATGTTGGGAAACATGATTAGAGAAAACGTGTAAGGCCGCCTTCAGCCTATAACTGATTGGAATGCCTAAAAGGGGTTCTACAACTTGGCCAGTGAAATAGGCCTCATGCTAAGCCTTTACAGAGTATAGGACCTTAGGTGGAATCCTGAGTCCCATCCACAACCTTGTG
>NW_006409054.1:640010-641081 GCF_000296735.1 Chrysochloris asiatica | reverse complement strand
CTTGTGGCTAGCAGTTCAGTGTTTGTCCTACCATTATCCATAGTACTATGAAAATTTGTCAGGCCTTTACCTCCTTTCCTATAGTTTTATTCACTTTAAAATCTAGCATAACTCTGAAAAGCAATGACTTCCTCATATATGTGTTGAATCATTTTTAGCCACCCTGTAGTCAGAGCAGGAACCCTGGTGGCAAGGTAAACTAAACACTAGGCTGCAAACCAAAAGGTCAGAGGTTTGAACCCACAAGTCACTCTATGGGAGAATAGACAGTCTGCTCCCATAAATATTTACAGCCTCTGAAATCCTTGAGATCAACTCTATTCTGTCCTATAGGATCACTGTGAGTTAGAATCGACTCAACAGCATTGGATTAGCTTTGGGTTTTACAGCTAGAGCTTGTCAGATGCCACCCAAAGGGGAACACTACTTGCCATCAACTTGATCAGAGTGTACCACCTGGTTTCCCATGCAGAGGTTAAGAGTTTTTCCACATTCTGTCACAAAATTCTACTTGCATGGCAGAAGCTAACTCATTTTAGAGCTGGATTAGGAGCAAATCTCTGAAAGTTAATTTGACTGTGGCAGCTTCCTCACATAATCTAATACCTAAAAGACTCACTAGAAAGGTGACTACTGAAGCCCAATTGGAAATGTGGTTAATGCATCTTGAGGTGAATTTATCAATTGCCTTTTTACAGTAGTTGATTTGCCTGCTATAGTTAATTTTCTTAGCTCTTCCAAGTTCAATTTCTTTAGCATTTTTTACTGCCACAAGTAGACTTATGGCTAGTTTGCTCACCTATCCATCAAAAGATATTTAATTAAAAATTTCTCTCCTAACACAAAAACATGCACAAATTAAGTGGTTTAAGCATGCTTTTGCCTACTAACTTTAGTAAGAAACTTCACAAATATCCATTTTGTCATAAGGGTGGCCTGACTGTTATGAAAGACAGATATTTCCAACTAATAAGACATTTCTAACCTCTGCTGTGGCTTTTCTCATTATGACCATCTCCAGTCAGCATCCCTCAGTTATGGAGTTCTGAAGTTTTTAGATTATTAGCCCAT
>NW_006409054.1:637700-638360 GCF_000296735.1 Chrysochloris asiatica | reverse complement strand
TGGTCCAGTGGTGAGAAGAAAGCAGTAGATATGGGGAAAGGAAAAAGAAAAAGTTTTAACTGGTAAAGAGTAATAGGTGACCAGAAATTGTCTCTGATAATGACCTAGTTTAAATATTCAAATCTACAGATGGGTTTTTTTTCTTTCAGAAATAATTTTGGCTATCATCCTGACTCTACTGGGGCTTGCCATTCTAATAATTTTGCTAACAAGATGGACAAGACGCAAGCAAAATGGTGAGTAACAAGTAGTCACAATAGAGATTTGCTGTGAGTTTCACAGAGGGAGGGATGTCAAGATTCAGCCTGAGTTAAGTGTCTTCTTATGAGATAGCTAGCGACATCACCAATACTCTGAAAATCTATTTTAATGCAGGAGTAAAGAATATCTGACCTCTTAGTGACTCTCCCTACATTTGTAAACTCCAAAGCTCACATTGTCAACAACGTCAACCAATATTGAGTTATTGAGTCCTGGTGTGGCACTGTAGTAGGATAAGTACTGGACGACTAACCACAAGGTTGGCGATTCAAACTCACCAGCCTCTCCTCAGAAACGATATACAGGGTCACTATGAATCAGAACCAACTCAATGGTACTTAATAATGTATTTATCAGATATTAAGTTTAACAATATTAGAAATTCTATAAAAGAAAACT
>NW_006409054.1:629357-636379 GCF_000296735.1 Chrysochloris asiatica | reverse complement strand
ATTAGAGAATTTTAATGACTTAATAGGGAGAGATGAAAAAGAGAGACAAATACAAAATAATATTTGTCAATAAACAGAAATGGAGATCATAAAAGCAACCCTTCTTTGCATGATTTTTTTCAGTATCTCTGCCTCTCCCTCAGCGGAGTCCCCTTTTTTTCATCCTCGTTGTCTGCCAATACTCAGAGAAACTACTTAGTGTGAAAGGATATATTTAAAAAGAATGGATAGACATGCCAGAGGTAGAAATGTATAATGTATTATATCAAGAGAGACAATTTGGGAGGATCAAAGAAGCAAAGGTTAGAGTGGGGAGAGTTGGTTAGGAAAAAACACCTCTCACAAGGAATATTTTTTGCTTGTTTTTTCCATAGACATTGAAGTCTCAAGATACAGTTCAGAACAAAGTAAGTACTCATGCTCATGAGAAGAAGAAACATAGTAAGGATTTATTTAATTTCCACAAAGCAGGGACCAAATCTGTCTTGTTTACTACTGTATCTCTAGCACCATGCATAGTATATAATTGCATGAACTGAACATTTGAGTTACTGAAGGTAGTGAAAGAAATCCAGTGGAGATTTCTGATGAGCACTGAGTACCAAACTGCATGTTAGCAGAAAGAATTAGAAGTGGGTGGGCCTACATGATCATGAGACTCCCTTCAGGAACAGCAGCAACAAAACCAACATGCCACGAAATAACAGACTCCTCCAGCATGGAGCAGATAGTTCAACAGAAAACCTAAGTCAGGTAGAGACAAGGGCATCAGTAAAGCAGCTGGACAGAAGTCAGGCTGCTTAGAAGAGCCTAAGAAATAATGAGAATGTACACAATCAAGGTGATTGTGATTGAGAAGAAACGCATCAAGTCCAAGATCTGAAGCAGGCTTTCCATGGCAAGTCAGAAAAACTCCAAATAAAAAAGATATTTCAGGACTGGTTAACAGAGGGAAAACAGTAGCTTGGTGCTGGAATATCAACAGGGGAAAACAACTCTGAGACACAGTCTCTGATTATTATTTAGCAGTCTTCATGTGGCGCTGTAGGATTAGCAGTAGATGGCTAACAGAAAGGTCAGCAGTTCAAACCCACCAGTCACTCCTTGGAAAACCCTATACAGTGTTACTGAGAAGAAATCAACTCAACAGCACTTAACAACAATAACAATATTATGCAGCTGATGACCAGCATGGCCAGATACCACTGCTATTTATGCATAGGCCCTAGTTCCTTCCCTCTGAATTAAATTAATTCATGTCATTATTCACCATTGAGATCCCATATCTACATTATCTTTCAGTCTTAAGTATAGCTTCACTAATATTCAAGAAGAAAAATCATGGAGTTATCCTTTTCTTCTCCAGGTGGTCTTCTGGACTACGAGGATGGTAGAGGTAACTATATTAGAAATGACTAATTAATGATGGTGCTATAGGCTAAGCTTGTGATGCTGATCACAAGGTCAGCAGTTCAAACCTACCAGTTATTCCTCAGATACTCTACACAGGGTTGCTATGAGTTCAGAACTGACTCAACAGAACTTAACAATATGTTCATTTAAGAGTGAAATTGTCTTATCTCCCTTAGAGCATGATTTGTTAGGTTAGAACATATTTTACTGTTGTAATATCCAACCGCTTATTTATTTCTGTGTGTGTGTGTATGTGTGTGTATATATATATATCAAGAGAAAGAAAACCAGCTGCTCATCAGAAACCCTATACAGGGTCACTTTGAGTTGGAACAAACTCCGTGACACTTAACAGATATATATATATATATGAGTCCTGGTGTGTATATATATATGTATGGGCTAATGCATCAGACTGAAAAGTCATTTGAACTGCAAGGTTGGTGGTTCAAGTTTACCAGCTGCTCCTTAGAAACCCTATACAGGATCGTTATGTGTCAGAATCGACTCAATGGCACTTCACAACAACAACAACATATATATATATATGAGTTCTGGTGTGGCACTGTTGGACAAGCACTGGACTGCTAACCACAAGGTTGGCAGTTCAAACCCACCAGCTGCTCCTCAGAAACCCTATACAGGGTCGTCGCTATGGTTTGAAACCAACTCAACGGCACCTAACAACTTGTATGTGTGTGGGTATATATATATATATATATACACACACACACAAGAGGGCATCAAATACATATATATACACACACAAGAGGGCATCAAAAAGCAACACTAGCAAGGTATACTCACCATAGAATGGTCAATCATACAAAAACAAAAGGGCAACATTTTTCTAAAGATAAATTTGACAAGAGATAGGAAGGTGGTTGGAATGCAAATAGGGATCACGGAGGAAGCAGGATAACTCTTGGTGCATGGAGGGGATTGTAAAGATGAAGATCAAACAAAACGTATGACTTGTTAATCTTTGTAAACCTTTACTCAATTTGCAATAAAAAGTTTAAAAAAGAAACTTTAAAAAAATTAATGAAAATTTCCATTATCTTTTAATTCCATTTTCCATAAACTTTTTGAAGCCTCTTCACACACACATATATATTCCTGGGTGATGCAAACAGTTAAGACTTAGAATGGACTCCAAGGCAGCTAACCATAATAATATAGAAATTCCTGAGTAGTGCAAGTAGTCAAACTTTCAACTACTAGCTGAAAATTTGGTGGTTTGAACCTACTCAGAAATGCCTTAGAAGATGTGTGCCTGGTGATCAGTTTCCCAAAGGTCACAGCCTGGAAACCCTGTGATGTGTTACTACTCTGCACAACTACTCTGGACAACTTCAGTGGCTTTTGGTCCACCAGCCAAAATAGGACTATGCAGTTAGGCAGAGTAGATGTGTGAACAATCTCACACACACTTGGACTTTTGGGTCTATTCCTTCCCTTTTTTGTGAGTCATCTGACAAGATCATCAAGAGGAGCAAAGGGGCATTGCAACCTCTACATCTTCTGAAATGGAACCCAAAGTAAGTGGGAACATGTGGGGAAAGTAATGAAATCTCTTAGTAGTTATTTACTTAGTAGTTGATGAAACTTACTTTTTAATAAACTGTTCAAAACCTTACTCTGCTGTTTGTTTGTTTTTCCCCAAAAAGCTTTTTCCTCTCAGAAATCTAAAAGAGGAAGAGGTAAGCAGATGTTCATCTCATAGGAAAATAATGTGAACATAAGATATCAAAGTAGAATCTCATTGTGTTTTCATCTTGCCTTTTAGGATTCCGACATTCATATTCAACAGAGAGTGGTAAATAAATTAGATATTGTATTTCTAGGAAATTAGTACAGAAAACCGTTTATGAGAAAGTAAGAATCCTATTTGTTTCTTCAATCTTCTAGACACTTCATATGATGATCAAGGTAAATATATTTAGACACTATGGTAAAATTAAAAGAAAATCAATTATTTCTTTATGCCATAACTTGAGGTTTGTGAAGCATACCATGGTAAAGATACAAAAAACAAAAAACAAAAAGAAAAGTAGTATATAGAAGATCTGGTTATACGTTCAGAAATGTTCATTTTTCCACTTTGAGGTATCTTCTTCTTCACTAATATTCAGTTTCTATCTCATACACATTCCAATAAGTCAGCAAAAGTTATCTGAGTACTCAATAGAATTTGAATAGTCCGGGCTTAAGAAATGCTAACCACTTAGTGTGCCTTTCTTAATATAAATGTTGAGAAATGGAAGGATAAATTCCTGAAAATCTATCGCATTAGGGTATGGCCTATACAATGAAATGCCAAAGGCACAAAAGTGCTGCTATTGTCCACCATAGTCACTTAAAGCTTTTATTTCTTGGAAAACAACTCTCCTCAGTAGCATCAATCATTAGAGCAACATATTTAATCAGTGCAAGAAGTTTCTCCAATATGAGGAATTTAAAACTGAAGAGATAAGCAAAGCTATACACAATAGATGGGAAAAGTTAGCATGCCCTCAGAACCTACTATATGCTAGTTACTCTAGTGGAACTTTTTCATGTTATTTACTTGATATCCTTCTAACAACCCTCTTAACCACACAAGAGTCAACTACCCAAAATTCTCTCCTTAGTTTTCCAAGACCTCTCTGGGCCTACAGGTTGCTATACTGTGCATTAGAGAAAGGTGTTCCTTCTCCCAGATGAAAACAGCCCCAAGCAAGGGACATTTTAGAGGATTTCTGTCCCCATGCCCTTTTGTGCAGTAAAGAAAGTACACAGCCATAATGCATCAGGCCTTCAGGTTAATAAGAAGCATCTCATTTTTAACATGTCTAAGACTCTCAAGTTCTGGTCCATCCTACACAGAGGTCCTGGCAGCTGCAATCATCCAGTTGCTCAAGTCATCTCCCTTGGAGGCATCTTTAACTCCTTTCTTTCACTCTTCATCCAACCTGCCAGGAAATACTATCACTGGTATCATCAAATTGCATTCCAAAGCAGACTACTCTTCATTATGCATATCATGACAATCTTAGTCCAAACATCATTATCTTTTATCTGACCTACTGCAACTGGCACATAAGACTCTCCTTGTTTCTATGGTAACCTTATGGTTATATACATATAGTCTGTTCTCCTCATCACAGGGCAATTCCTTATAAATTGTTCTTAAATCAATTTACTACACATTGTTATTTACAATTTAGAGAACGATAGCCACGCAAATATCAAAAACTTGCCTAACCTTGATATGAACCTAGAATTGTCTGAATCCAAATTTCACGTAGTTATTTTGTTCTTACACAATTTAGAAATATCTTGATGATCAATTTTTAGTTATAAATATTTAGTGTATTGTTTGTAAACTTCACTTCTTTCTATGCCAAGGTCTTTTTGCATTCTTAGGGAACAATTTAAATCAATATTTTATTATTCTTGAATAAACAAAGAATTTTAAATTTATAAGGCCAAAAGGCAACTTATTCCTTTGAGTTCTAATTAATTGTAAGGTTGCCCTATAAATCCCAATGATCCTAGATTCCTAAGTTCCCAAGCTCTACTGATTTATTTTCCCATCCTTTCTGGACACAGAAATATAAATTTTCAAGTAACTTGGAACTCTGGTGAACCTCTGAAAATAAATATTAGATAAGGTCTTTATGTCAGTCTAGGTATATGAAGTTTAGGTACTTTAAGATTAGCTTAATTTAAACATATCATATATTACAAAGCTGTCATAATTTAAATTTTTTTATTCACTGTATTTATTTTTAATATTGTTAATTTCCATAGCAAATGCAAGTACATATTGCATTATAGGAGTTTCCAGCATCTCTTAGTATTTTCCATTTTTAAAATCCCCGTGGAATTAT
Source organism: Chrysochloris asiatica (assembly GCF_000296735.1). Taxonomy (NCBI): domain Eukaryota; kingdom Metazoa; phylum Chordata; class Mammalia; order Afrosoricida; family Chrysochloridae; genus Chrysochloris; species Chrysochloris asiatica. Next base: position 631,091 of record NW_006409054.1, on the reverse strand, counting down.
TAGAAACACAGTATAAAACAGAGAATGTTTTATATGTTTTGGATTTAATCCCCAACAAAATGACAGTCATGTTTAGAAAACACTAATTTTCAAACTAATTAGAAGCTGCGGAAAAATACATCTGTTTTTACATTGCAGGTAGATCCTTAACTATTCATATTTTAGTAATATATCAAATAATATTGCCATGCAACATTAATTTAGGTCAACTACAGAGTTCTATAAGGAGCTCTGGTAGCATAGTTGTTACAAATCAGGCTGCTAATCTCAGGGCAAGCAGTTAGAAACTAGCAGCTGTTCCGCAGGAGAAAGATGAGGCTTTCTGCTCCTGTAAAGGTTTACAGCCTTGGAAATCCTATACAGGATTGCTATGTGACTCCACGGCACATAACCACCACCACAGAATTCTATATTACTAATGATTTTTACTCTTTTGTAAACACTAGTGATAGTATGACTAGTTTTTGTATAATTAGATTTGTCCATCTCCAGATCTTTAAGAAAGTCTGTTTCTATGACATCATGAAGAAATTAATTTTATGTCATAGGATGCATATCCAATCACAATAAAGATATGCATATTAATATATTAAAATGTATATCAATTCATTGAACTTGAATCATCAATCAGGTGATTAAATATTATAGCGTCCCTTTTCTTATTTGGGCTCAACTTATTTTCTAGGTGAAATATTCTTCTGTTTCAATGTTTTCAATATTATTCTCAATATGGATATTTACCTTAGCTCATTTTGCATGCTTTTTCATGACATGTAACTCATAAACTAAGTCACAAAGAGGATTTTGCCTCTAGTTTCTTCCATATTGGGATATTTGAGGATTTTGATTGTGCAATTCTCTATAATGATACTGAAATAGAAAGATAGAAAAGCAAAATTGATTCGTCTTTATTTGTGTGTTTTTAGAGGGATCCAAAGGTGACTTCAGTAAGTATACTCTTGCTTTTCAACCAAAAAATTTGCCTCCTCTTAGGAACATTTCCCTAGATTGCAAATGCTCTGAGGAAAGAGAAATCTTATCACTTCATATAAAGATCAAGCAATAAAGTCTCCTAGTGCTGGTTTTGAATGGTCAGTCCCAGCAAACAAGTTTCCAAAATTCTGTAAGAAAAAGAAAAGATAGAAGAAGGGATAAGAGAGAGAGAAAAAATGAGAATAAATGGTGGTCTCAATACAAAGAAAAAGAGGAAGAGAAAGGAATGAGAAAAAGACAGACAGGAGGAAGGATAAAAACAGAATAAAATGTAAGCCACAAGTTTGATCTTTGTACTGAAAGGATTCAACCCTAAAGAGATTAGAAGGAAAAGAAATAGCAAGTGGAAATGGCCTACATTGCGCCCCACCAAGTTAGGTAGTATCCCTGAGCCTGGGCTTTAACTCCTGAGAAAAGGTCAAAATGAATGACACCAACATGTAGACTTTGGGGATTCTAATTCTAATGATTCACCTTGTGTTCTCCTGTGTGTGTGTGTGTTTGTGTGTGCATGCTATAGCACCATCAGCCAACTCTCTGGGTAAGTCCATTGCTGTAGTTTTCTTTCAATACTACTGCCATCCTATTAGCAAAACTTGTCATTTCTATATTTTTTTCTCTTGTTTTTAAAACAAAACATGAAAATAATTAGCACTTGTAATTCCACTCCCTAGATTTAACAATTGATAATATTTTGCCATATTTCTTAGTTACAGATAATGTTGAAAATCCTTTTGTCCC
>NW_006409054.1:619456-628449 GCF_000296735.1 Chrysochloris asiatica | reverse complement strand
TCTCTAGGTCATCACCTTTGCCTCCATCTCTGGTGTTGCTCCCTTCCTTAATGGTCCTAGGGCCCTTTATTCCTGGAATGTAAGATTAACTACCCTTTTCCCTTTATGTTACAAAATGCCTACCTGTACTGTTGTGACAATTGCAATTAGTCATGGTAACTGTTACTCACTATTGAATCATAAGAGTCTTCTCCCCAGCTACTTTCACCAGACAAGATGAAAACTATTCAGTGGGGATTCTACCATCCCCCGCACAATCTGAAACTAAACTCCCTCTTGACAACTTGTAAGCCAGTCACTCTGTGCTTTTACATCTCCTCCATATTCAGTAGCCAATGTCTAAGTTGCCCATTCTTATCAACCCTGTGTACAGAGAGGATATGTTTGATCATTGATATGAAGACTCCTTCCCTCTCAGTTGCTATTTTGAGTTACTACATCCATAAGTATAGGACAAGTTCATCAAATTGTAGTAATTTACACTTGTTTCCTTTATCAAATTTCTTATCTTCCTCTATTCGAGTTCTTATCATCAAGCCCTCAAAGCTAGGTCAAATGGGTACTATCTGCAAGTTTGGGCTTTCTTGTGCCTCTCCCCTCACTTCATATCAGCTGAACACTTCACTATCAGCTCTAACCCTTCATCCTTGTCCATAGGCTTAGGAGTCCTCAGGTTTCACCACACTTCAAACTTACGAGCCTTCCTCTTCTCTCTCTCATCTCCAGGTCAACGGGAGTCTATGGAACGTAGTCAAACTTAGCCCATATCTTCATTGTTGCTTTCCACCTCCTTCCACTCTCCAGTAGACCAATATGGTCACCAGCAATCTTACATGCCTCCTCGTGTGTTCCCTTTGAGTTTCAGTCTTACAGGGGGAGAGGGACTTCATTACTTGCCTTGATGGCTCCCCAGTGAACAACTTGCTTGTTCTTGTAGTAGCCAATCAGACTGCCGTTTTTGTTTTCGATTTTTCACTGTTAGTCTTTCTTTCAAGAAGTATCTTCTGTTCCTCTAGCCACTACAAGCTGGTCTGCTTATCCTTTCAAATGGGAATATCCCACCTCAGAAGGTTCTGGATGGGGCTCAGGATTACACTAAGGTCCTATATACCACAAAGTCTCCGCAAGAAGCTTATTTCACTGAGCAAGTTCTAGAACCCCCTTTAGGTATTCCAATCAGTTATAGGCTGAAGACGGGCTTACAAGTTTTCTGTAATCATGTTTCCCAATATTCCTTTCTATCCCATTCAAGTGTCTATTTTACAATAGTATGCAAGGGAAAACAACATTCATAAGATAGTCAACCATCTTAACATTATTTTTCCTCTTTTACCCATTCACATTATGCCTCAATCCCTGTTATCACACAGCCCTGTTATCCCAAGGCTGAGCATACATCACTATTTACCTCTGTCCCATTTAGACCATTCAAACCTGCCTAAGTGTTCCCCTATCTACCTTTTTCATCCATTCCCTTTCCCTTCCTGCTGTATTGGCATCGCCAACACCTGAACTATGATGTGTCTATCCTCTAACCTGTGCTCTACCGTCCCCTCCCTTTCACGCTTGTACCCAGCAAAGATTTTTTTTTTTCTTTCTCATCATATGGGTATCTTTTCTTAAGCTTCATATTGTTAATGGTCCTATGTTCTTCATGGATTTTCATTTTCTTGTTATTTTGTAAAGTATTAATTTTCTTTTTGGATACCCTATATTCTATTAACATTCTCCTCCATTTAAAATTCTATATTACCCTGCAATCTACTTGACCTCCTCATCACCTGGATCTCTGTTGTTGCATTTTTGCTTTCTTTCACATTGTGATTGTTTTGATCATAGACTGACCTCCCAAATCCTCTGAATTCATTCTTGAAGTTCTGTTCTGTTCCGGACTCTTCCATCTGTGGATTGAGTTCCAGGTGGTATTTCCACATATGCCAATCTCTGGTTGTTGTCTGTTCTTTTTGGTTCTCAGTCCAAAGAATTCCCTTTTGAAGCACTGGTTGGCTTTGACAAAGTTCCTTAGCTTCTGTTTATCTTGGAATGTTTTTATTACACCTTCATATTTGATTGACAGCTTTGCTGGGTTGACAGTTCTTGGTTGGTAGTTCTTTTCTTTTAGGGTTTGATATATGTCTCCCCATTGCCTTTTTGTCTGCATGGTTTCAGCTGAAAGATAAGAGTTTTATCTTATTTGCTTGCCTTTGTAAGTAACATTTCTCTTTTCCCTAGCTATTCATGATTCTCTCCTTGTCTTTGATTTTTGCAAGCTTGATTATGATATGTCTTGGTGATTTTCTTTTGAGGTCTATCCTTCCTCACTGAGGGTTCATTGAGCTTCTTGAATGCTTATCTTTTCATTTTTCAGGATGTTAGGGAAATTTTCTTCTGGAAGCTCTTCAACTATCTCCTCTGTGGTCTTCTGTAATTCTTCCTGTTCTAGAATTCCAATAATTCTCAAATTATTCCTCTTCATGTTGTCCCGCATGAATCTTAGACTTTCTTCAGATTTTTCTTATCTTTTTTTCTGCTTGCTCTTCTGTCTTAGTAATATTGAGAGATTTGTCTTCCAGCTTACTGGTTCTGGCTTCCATCTCTTCCATTCTACTCCTTTGCCCTTTCCATGTATTGTCCATTTCTGATATTTTGTTATTAATAATTTGGTCCTCTTTTTGCTGATTTTGAATTGTTTCAGATGGTATTACTATATTATTTGATTATTCCTCTAGCACTTTCCTGACTTCTTCCTTTTCTCAACCCTTCTGTAAGCATTTGGATGTACCTCAATATTACTCTCCTGAACTCCTTCTCAGGGTGTTTCAAAGTCTGCCTTCCTTCCAATGATCCTCCAGATCATTTGTATCAGTTGCTCTATCTTGTTTCTGGACATATGCCAAAATCTTTGACTGTCTCTTGGGCATCTTCAATAATTAGATGTTTTTTTAAATAATTAGATGAATGTATGTTGATGTATTATTAAGCTTTCTGATTGCCTCCAGGTAGATGTGATCAGAAGATGGGCTCCCTTTTCACTTTTCTTACTATTCAACTCTGAGTAACTGTAGCAAATGTTGGCTTTCTATATAGCAGCTAGTATTGGCTCTTGCCTGAATGGTGACATTTTTAGGGTATGATTGTAGTTTGGCTATATGACCATAATTGCTGTCTCTTTTGGGTAACATAGGGAATACTTCAGTCTATAGTTACACACCCACCCACACACACACACATATGAGTATGACTTTAATGTCCCTTGTTTAGCTGACTGGTTTCATTCCGGGAGACAGTTCCATTTTAAGCATTTCCTGTTGGCTCCTACCCTTTCTTAGATTTTGCATACTGTGGTCTTTGCTGAGCAGATCTGTGTGCATGCATACTATAACCCTCCAGGGGTGTAGTGGGTGTGCACTTGCTCAGGCACTCCCTCTAATCACCAGCGTGGAGATGCTCAGACAGTGAGAGACCAATGAACAGGTAAAAATGTTCACACTTTTATCTTCTAGCATCAGTCAGACCTCTGCAGTGAGAGTACTCCTCTGCTCCTGCTCCTGCTCTGTCATGCCCAAGATGGCCACTCCAGCACCCGCTGGCAGCCACAGATCCAAAAGAGCCACCTTTCTTGCTTCTGCTACACATCTCATTAGCAGTAAGCCTTTGATTCATCTAAATAGTGCTTTCTATGTAGTTCAGAATTCTGGAACTGTTCCTTAAACCTGCTTCATCCAGTATTCTGTGTTATTACTATTGGGGCTGTGCACCACACTTCTCCCTAATCCACCATCAAGCCCTGCCCCTCTCTACCATCTTTGACTAGTGATTTCTAAGTTCACCATGTTTGTCTGCCTTAAATGAGCAACATGAAAGATTACTTGGAGATCATGAGGGAGAAATCTTTATAACAAGCCAGTATATTATCTCACACACCCCTTCCAATGACATTAAATTGGCAAGAACTCAATCAATTGCAACACCAAATTTCAAAGGAATTTGGAGAAAAAATAGTCTAATCATGTTTATTAGTTTCCTATTGATGCTGCAACGATTAATGACTAAATATAGCAGTTTATTATCTTAACATTCTGTAGGTTAGAAGCCGGGCACAGGTGACGTTGGACTAAAACAATATGTCTGTGTTCATTCTGGAGGTTTTAGGGAAAATATGTTTCCTTCCTATTCTAATTCTAGATGCCACCTGTATTCATTAACTCGTAACTTCATTTCTCCACCTTCAAAGCTAATAAAGGAAAACCAAGTCATTCTCACATCACATCACTCTGGCTTTCTTCCATTAAATCTCTTTCCCTGACTCTTTCATGCACTTCTTTTTCATTTTAAGAACCATGTGATTACATTGGGTTAATTGATATAAGTAATATAGAATTGTTGTTGTTGTTAAGTGCCATTGAGTTGGTTCTGACCCATAGTGATCCTGTATAGGGTTTCCAAGGAGAAGCTAGTGAGCTCCAGCCACCTACCTTGCAGTTCAAATGGCTTTGCAGTCAGGCACATTAACCCACAGCACCACACCAGGACTCCTATAATATAGAATAGCCTCCCTGTATTGCAGGTGAAATTATTATCTATAGATAATAATTCCACCTGCACCTTTAATTCCCCTTTGTTAGGTAACCTATTCACACATTCTGGGGTTTGGGATATGGATATCCTTGGGAGCGATTATTCTGTCTAGCTCACATGTGCCTAGAAGAAAAAGGTAAATTAGTTTGGCACATAGTAGGGACATGTTCTAGATTATTTTAATTTGATTTCTTTTCCAGTTCACGAATTGTCTCTTCAGCTAAATCTAGTGTTTTTGTTTACCCATCTAATGATTTTTAGATTTAAATGACTATATTTTTCATATCTTATATCACTAATTTATTCTTTATCAAATTCACCTTTCTTGATTCAAAATTGAGTCTTGCTTCAATGAAGTCTAATCCTTCCTTTTTATCATGGAACATTTGTACCACAGTTGCTTGAAAATCTCACTTAACTTGCTCTTTTTGTTTGAATTGTCCCATTTGCTGTGACTACTGCCGATCATGGTTTTCTCAAATGATTTTTAACTTTAATCTGTGAAGTCATCATTTGAGTCATCATAAGCCCTGTGCTATGTTGTTGTTGTTGTTAGGTACCATTGAGTCAGTACTGACTCATAGCAACCCTACTCACAACAGAATGAAATATTGCCCAATCCTAGGTCAACCTCACAATTGTTGCCACGCTTGAGCCAATTGATGCTTCCACTTTGCTAATCCATCTTGCTGGGGGTCTTCCTCTTTTTCTCTGACCCTCCACCTTATCAAATATGATATCCTTCTCTAGCGACTGGTCCTTCCTGATAATATGTCCAAGTATGAGAGATGAAGTTTGACTCGTATTGTTTCGTAGGTTTCATAGATCAAATTTATATTATTTTCTGGGCTTAAAGTTGCTTCCTTACATGGAGTGTTCTACTGTAGGCTCTCAATTCAGCCTAGAGTGAGGATTCTATCATAACTAGAACCTCAATATCCAAACATGGCCTGGGGCAAACCGGTCACTTCCTGGCATAACCTGACCAGCAGGTAGGCAATAATGGTGCCTCTTTCACACACATTAGTTTTGTGACCCCACTTTTACACTGAAGATGTCTCAGATTCTTACAGTGCATGAAGCCTATGCCCTTGATTTCTGTTCCTGTACAAAAAAACCTAGTCCCCTGGTGAGATACTTTGCTGAATGTTGAAGTGTTTTATTCACAATCAAAATTATGGACTCCCTTTTTATGCACAGCTCTAGAAGTTTTTTGTTTTTTTTTTTCAAGCTCTACATTTTTAAATTCTACAAATATTATGTCTGTGTTTTTCAGGTTATTAGAGACAGGGCAAAATATCTAGGTCTATTAGTCCCCCATCTTGACAGTGAGCCCCCTTTCCCTGACTTGATTCTTTCTCCTATATTCAACTACTTATTAAGTTTGCTCCCATATTATTCATCATCCATATAAAATATCAATTAATTTTGGAAAGTGAAAAACCCCTGTTGAAGTAATTACATATTAATTGTTTGGTGTAACAAAAGATCTTCCATACAAAGGAAAAAAAAAAAAAAAAGGCTAAGGAAAGAGGTGATGAGGAAGAAGAAAGACAGAGAAGGAAAGGAGGGACAAAAGTAGCAGAATCAGAAATGAAAGAAAGGCAAAGAGCTAGACAAATTCTCACCAACTAAGAAAGTAGGAATTCCTAAAAGATTTTAGTCACTCAATAAAAAAAAAAAATTAATGGACAAATTGCAAGAATTTTGCAGTCCTACTCGGTTACAAGATTATGTATTCATCTCTTGCCACACTGCATTGCAGCTGGTAATAAAAAAACAAGATGCAACCTAAAGGTCCCATTGCTGCTCTCACAGCCTCTTCCCAAGGTAATGTCTATGAAATCTAAGTTTTCCCTGTAACACAAAAACTCATTTCTGTGTTTTGTTTTGTTGCAGCAATATCTCGATCAAGTCTTGGTAAGTTCCTTTTCTTTTCTTCAATTCTGTCAGTATCTAGTTGCATTTAATCAAGAGGACATTTTCCTATGCTTCCCAGAGTACTTCTATTGAGACACAGCATAAATTTGAGGATGACATTTCTATGGTTTCTTTATTCCACATAAGCTAAACATCTGTAACAAGCCCCAAATAAATAACATTTTTATTAGTGTATTATAATGACACGTCACCAAAAAACTAAACTAGTTTTCAAACCTGTATTGTTGAGATGATTAGGAAGGAATTATTATCTGAAATTGATGAGCACTTTGGAAAATGAAAAATTCACTCATTAACAAAAAGTGCAAAGGATGGGCTAAAATGATTTTAGCTGATTAGTTTCAGCAAAAACAATGACAGAATTTACCTAAACTATCATAAATTGGAGAGAAGAAAAAAGAAGATTGTTAAGTAGGTAAGAAATGTGGGTAAGAAGTAAGAGAGAGTTACAACAAATGAAGATCATGTTTATTTAGTCTATATTTACAAGCATTATAAATGAGAAAATGGAAGTTCAAGGGCACTTTTTTTATCTCTAATTAAGAGGTAAAACAAGTTCTAGCACTGGTCTTTTGATTCTAAGTCCTATTTTTGTCCCACTACTCCCAGGGAGAAAGATGAGGCATTCTGCTCCTGTAAGATTTACAGCCTCAGAAACCCTATGCAGGGTCACTGTGAGTCAGAACCAACTCCATGGTACTTAACAACAACAACACCCCTAGGACATGACTAAATACACTTAATTTTCTAACTGAAGATATCTTTTTGAAACAAAAGATTTGTTCCAATAAATTGAGGCAACTGTGTAATATACATAAAATATTCAATTTAAAAAATTCTCTTTGCAAATATTAAAATTTGAAGTTGTTCATCTAAATCTCAAAGTTATCTGTTAGTCCAATACTGTGTTATAGCACCTTCCCATGAATCAGGCTTTTTATAAAACATAAATACCATATATTATATGCCATTTTAATGCAATACACACACACACATGATTCTTAAAAGAGGCAAGAGTTTGGTGGACTGTCACTATGACTAAGACAGTATAAATTATTTTATTTGGAAACCAGAATAATCTTCCATTTATATTGAAAGAATTCACTGCTTTTATAAACTAAAAGCTCATGAGATTTTCAAAACTAAAAGGAAGTACAGGGGAGGTTTTTGTGACAAAGAAGCAAATAGGATTTGGAGTCAGTAGACAAGTGGTAGCTACATGTCTGCCGCCAGCTAAATTGAAACATCCATTAAGACATGTTTCCTAGTTTTCTTGACTAAAAAAAATTTAAATTGGAATAGGTCATCTCTAAAATTTCTTATAATTCTTATATTCTCTAGTTCTGGCTACAAAAATTATAAATGTTTTTGTTTACACAAAAAAAGAGACAAACTTTCTAAAAGCTTAGCAAAAGAAAATAGAAAATAAAAAGTTGGAAGGAAAGAAGAAAATGGAAGCAAGATAATTTAAATGCTGTGAAATTCAATTATTTCACCAATAAACATATATTAAGAACTATTGTGTGCCAAACACTATTTTATATGTTGTGTGAATAAGACAGAGATGGTCTCTAGCCAAAGAGGAGTGATTCTACAGGATTAAGACAAACAATAAACATATAAATGAGCAGATAAAATAGTTTTAGATCACAGTAATTTGTAAGGAGGAAATAAATTAGGATGATGAGATAAAGCATACCCTAGGAACAGAGATCTTTAGCTAGAAGGTTAGAAGAAACTTCTCTGGGGGAGATAATTGAACTGAGACCTGGAGCATGAATATATAGCAACTACATGAGGATATTAGGAAAGAGTATTACAGGCAGAAGGAACACAACATTCCTGATACAGGAAGAAGAGTGACTTGCATGACAAATTGCAAGGCAGTCAGTATTCCATGATGGTGGACAGGATCAAGAGGTAAGGAACATCAAAATCATAAAAAGCATTTTAGACTAAGATATGAAATGAAGTTCTAAGTGCCTTAATAAGTCATTGGGATGTTTTTGGCAAGGAAAGGTTATGATCACATTTAACTTTTAGAAAGACACTCATGAGTTTTGGTAGAGGATGGATTGTAGGAGGAAGCAAGAGTGAGACTGCAAGCCCAGTTAGCAGAATGATGACATAACCCAGGCAATATAAATGGAGATTCATTGATTCAAGATATTTACTAAGTGCCATATTTGTGCCAGGCAGCGTCCACAGTCATCACATGTCATTATTCCACCTTTACTGCACAGGTGAACATCTGATTAAAGACATATTCTGGAGACAAGATAGAAAGACTTAACTAATGTATGAAATATTGAGTAGGAAGGAAAATAGTAATAGTATCATTTATTGACATGATAAAACTTGATGACAAAGTAGGTTTAAGAGATGAGAGGCGGGAGAACAAACAAGATGGTGGATCAGGTGGACGTATAGCAGAGAGCTCCGCCAACAACAACACAGAATACCCGACCAAGCAG
>NW_006409054.1:602022-616196 GCF_000296735.1 Chrysochloris asiatica | reverse complement strand
AAAAAAAAGCTAAAGTGAATAAAGAGAAATACTTTATACTGATGGTATAGGGAGGGGATTATAATCAATGTAATGAAACAAGTTATATGAATTGTTGAATGTGAAACTGATGATGTGCCCTCAATCCACAATAAAAACCTTAAATTAAAAAAAAAAAAAGAGATGAGAGGCACCAAAATTCTGTTTGGAATATGTGAACTTTCAAATTCTTATCCACATCCAAATAGAGACAATGTTAAGCAATTAATTATATAGAAGATTATATGAAAGATCAACTTGAAGGTAAACATTTGTTGTTATTAGCATTTAGAAGACATCTAAAGGCTAAGGACTGAAGGATTCCAATAGGGAAAGACCATAGGTGGAGAAGAGAACTAAAGAGTAGATCTTGGGGCACTTAGCAGTTAGGGAAACATAGGTGAATAAGAAAGAATCCAAAAATAAACTGAAAAGTGGCCAGTGAAACATATGAGAAATGAGCAATCCAGTTTTTCATTAAGAAGCAGCCATCATTTATTACAAATGCTATTGAGAGATAGAATAAAATAAGATCAAAGTTTTGAAGATTGGCAAGATGGAAGTAATGTTTATCTTAAGCAGTCATCTCTGTGTAGTGGTAAAGACACATGCCTGAGAACAGTGGGTTAAAAGAAAAGAGAGGGAAAAGAGTGAAGAGGACACAGACCCTTCTTTTCAGGAGATTTTCCATAGTGAGAACATCACAGGACAGATCAGTGAGCTGATATGTCCTGGTTCGATGGTACTCTCTCTCCAAATAATTGGTAGGGTGTAGGCACAATACGGAGTCCTGGTGTGGCAGTGCAGGATAATGTGCTGGACTGCAAAGTCAATTTGAACTGCAAAGTCGGTGGTTCAAACTCACCAGCTTTTCCTTGGAAACCCTATACAGGGTCACTACTCAATGGCAGTTAACAACAACAATGAGGCACAATACACACACAAAAGGATCCAGAGAGACAGAGGTCTAAGCAAGCATGAAAATTTGATAAAGAGAGCATAGGCAAAGCATAGACATTCTCGCAGAAAGAACAACTTCCATCTTGCAAGTCAGGGGAATGCCAACTGATTACTCAAACTAGGCTTTTAGGTACTGGTTGGAGGGAGTTTGACGTCCAGTGCCTTTGTCAGTCCTTTTGGATGGTTGTGCAGGTAATTATTTAGACTAGAGTTTTGGTAGTGTAGTGGTTACGAGTCAGGCTGTTAATCTCAAGGTCAGCAATTGGAAACTACCAGCCATTCTGTGGGAAAAAGATGAGGCTTTCTGTTCCCACAAAGCTTTATAGCCTCGGAAACCTATGCAGTATCGCTATGAGTCAGAACTGACTCCAAGGCACACCTCCGCAGACTTTCATGGACTAGTTGGAGGGGAGTTGGCTTCCTGTGCCTTCCTCGAAGGTATTTCTGGATGTTTGTGTCCTGTGCTTTTATCAGTGTTTTCAAATGGTTTCACTGCCCAAACCCTGGATGACATCTTTTTGGTATGTCATTCCTTGGGTCTTAATAACATTTTTCCTGCAATTCAGTATCCCAAAGCTTCTAGGAAATTTATGGTTTATGTCTTCTTCCCTAATTTAACTGCCTAACAAGAGCAGCAAAACTCAGCAATAGCCAGAGAGATCAAGAAAGTATTTTAAAGTGGGTGTTCTTGATGGATATTTGGTATCAATGGTTACAATCCAGTAAATCTCAATAACAAAAAAACAAAAGGATAATCCAGAGATTAAGATGGCTTATTAGCCATCTTAATAGAAGGCAGGGACATTTCTCTTATAAAATAAGAGGAAAAGGAAATTTTGGTATATTTGGTGTGGTAAGAATGAGGTGATTCTCATCTTATTGTACCTCAAAGAGTCAAGGACACCAAAAGAAAGTGTGAAAGAAATGTTGAAAACTTAAAGAGAGAAAAGGTAGGAAAGTAATCTCAGAGGGTATAAAAAAGTGAATTTACTATGAGTATGAAGGATTTTCTGGCAATGATGGGTGCCCACTAGATTTTTCCATTGCAACAGCTTTGTTTGAGACAGGCATAGAGTAAACAGATAGTTAATTTTAACTAGAGTTGGAATTTTGCCAACAGAGAAGTACAAAAGACATTTGTAATTTTGCCAGGCAAAGACAAGTATTAGCAAGGAAGTAGTTATGATGTGAACCATGGAATCTAAACCAGATAAGTAAGAAATAAAGGCAAAAATAATGGATCAGACATTCCCATTATGTGGGTAGGTTGCAGGTGGGTGGGATAGAGTCCTTTCCTAGAGAAAATGAGTGAAAAAAAACTAGAAAGAAGAATCAGAAAGTATGATTCTTAAAACTGAAGTGGTGCAGTTATTAGCAATGTCAAGATCACAGGAATATCCATAGGCATAAGTGATATAGGCTTGTATCAAGAGAAAAGTTTGCTGAAGCTGAGGTTAAATCATGAAAAGTCCAAGATATTGGATGGATCATATTCACAGTCATAGTATTGTTAATAATCTCATATGCATGCGAAAGCTGGACAGTGAATAAGGAAGACCATAGACGAATTGACACATTTGAGTTATGGTGTTGGAGGAGAATATTGAAAGTACCCTAGGCTGCCTAAAGAACAAACAAATCTGTATTGGAAGAAATACAGCCAGAGTGTTCCTTGGAGGCCAGGATGGCCAAACTTCATCTCTCATACTTTGACCATAAGCCAGGAGGGACCAGCTGCTGGAGAAAGATATCATGTTTGGTAAGGTGGAGGGTCAGAGAAAAAGAAGAAGACCCCAGTGAGATGGATTGGCAAAGCGGCAGCATCAATGGGCTCAAGTGTGGCAACGATTACATGGTTGGCCCAGGACCAGGCAGTGTTTCATTCTGTTGTACATAGGATTGCTATGAGTTGGTACCAACTCGATGCCACCTAACAACAACAAATATTCACAGATACAGAAGCCACTACCATTAATGAAGGAGTTCTGGTATGGCATAGGATAAACACTGAACTGCTAACCACAAGGTTAGTGGTTCAAACCCACTAGTCACTACTCGGAAATCTGATACAACGTCTCTGTAAATTGGAACCAACTCAATGGCACTTAACAGCAACGACAACACTAATGGCAAAACTGGTGGAAGAGAGGGCAGTGATCCAAGAGCTCAGGAAATGAGAGCAAGTGACAAGAATATTCCACTTCATGGCAACCCTACATGTTATAGAATAAAACTGTAATCTTTACAGAAATAGATTACCAGGTCTAAATCCACAGAGATACTAAACTTGAAGTTAGTAGTTAAGTGCCATCCATCTGTGCCAACCAAGAACCGAACTAAAATATAATCCTTTGCCACTGAATTCATTCCAACTCATAACCACCCTATAGGACAGAGTAGAACTGCCCCATAGGGTTTCTAAGACTTTTATCCTCACAGTCCTGGGGTAGTGCTGTAGGATAAATACTAGACTGCTAATCTCAAGGTCGACAGTTCAAATCCACCAGTTGCTCCTCAGAAACCCTATACAGAGTTGTTATGACTCAATAGCACTTAACAAAAATCTTCACAGCTCAGAAAGCTACATCTGTCTTCCACGGAGCAGCTAGTAGATTCAAACCACCAACCTTTCAGTTAGCAGCAGATCACGTAACCACTGCAACACCAGTGCTCCTTAACTAAGGTGGTGGTGGTGTTGTTAAGTGCTGTCGAGTCGGTTCCGACCCATAGTGACCCTGTACAGGGTTTATTGTTGTTATTGTTGTTGTGTGCTATCAAGTCAGTTCTGACTCATAGTGACTCTGTATAGCAGTGATGAGGAATGTCCAGCCTATGGGCCACTTAAGCCTATGAAATCATGTATGTGGTTTGGCTCTGTAAAGGCACCTGCAAGTGGGACTTGAAATTCAGTAAATCTAGGAACTTTTTTCAAAGCAACATAAATTTATATTAAGTGATGTTTTAAATATCCAAATGGCTCTTTATAGGAAAAACGTTCCCCAACCCTGCTGTATAGCATTTCCAAGAGTGGCTGGTATGTTTTAACTGCTGACCTGTAGCTAGCAGGCCAGTGCTTATCCTACAGCATCACACCATGGTTCAACTAAGGTATAGAGAACAAAATAGCTTTTTTAACCAGAAGGTAAAAAGCATACAGATGAACAAGCCATAAAACACAAATGCTCATGATAATGTTCTATCACCTGCATTTAGAAATGTCCAAATGACAATAAGAGGAAAAATTAGAGAAGATAAAGAAAAGTGAAATAAAGCAGTACCTCAAATGCAGTGAAGACTTAAGAGTGTGGAATAGACAATTCCCCAAAACTCCACTGTTACTTAACCCACTGATAATGGAGAAATTCATGAAACCATTGCTCTGAAATAGTCTTTAAACCTTGAACCAAAACTATCTCCTGAAGTCACCTTTTAGCTAAATGGCAGATTGCCCTAAATGTAAAAACTGTCACCCTTGAGTACTGTGCTCATTTAAAAAATTATTTATGTCTGAGACCAAATGGTCAACAGTTAGTCTAAAGCATGACTTAGAAGGTGGAGGTTGGGGATAAATAGGCAGGGACAAGGAGACTAAGTTGATGTGAAAGGGATAGCTATAGCATAAATTATGAGCACACTGACACACGTGCAGAAAGTTACCAATACCTCTGAACAGTAGGTGTAGAAATTGTTGAATGGGTACCTGTTTTGCTCTACATACTTTAACAAAAAAAATGTAGTATTTTTTTTTTTCTTTTTATGTTTAGTGACTTGCCCAAAGTCATAGCACTATGGGTAGCAAAAGTAAGACTCAGGTCTTTAACTTCTGGACTATTGGTACCTCACAAGGAGGGAATGGGATCCTCTACGTTTCATGTCCTCTGAAATTCTAAATCTAAGTATGATTTTGTCTATTTTCTTACAGGTGATACAAAATGTTTAAAAGCAACCAAAGAGCCTTTTTGTAAGTTTTCCTTGACTGTTTATCAATTTAGCTTTTTTTTGATCTTCTAAAACATATATGCTGTGAGGATTGGGGAAGAGATCTTCTAAAACATATATGAGGAGGATTGGGGAAGAGAAAGAAGGCGCACATAAAGTGGAGGAAAGAACAACTCGCTATTTTACTGTCCTCCTTTTTCATTATCAGTGTGAGGAACTTGAGGCTGATCTCAGGATCTTCCTAAGTAATTGAATTTTATGATTATTATTTAACACTGAATGTGGAAACTTGGCTAATAATTTTTTTTAATAAATAAAGGTGTTAGGAAAAATCCTAGGGTTCAATGGAGTTGTTTATCAAAACAAAAAGAAATTAAGAATTTGATACCTAGAAGATACTAAAATTTAAGAACAAGAATAATATCAGCAGGGAGTGTGATTTTACCAATCTCCTTAAGCAAAAAAAGGAAAACACAGAATTACTTACCTTCCACCTTCCATGGAAATCTAATGTGTAGCAAATATTTGATCTGAAAAGAACATCTTGAGATATGCCATCTCCAAACTTATTTGCTTTCTGTTTGTATTTTAGCTGGTGCTGCAGGACCTATCAGTAAGTTCTTGTCTGTGTTTTAATTCTTATGAACTTGGCTTTACCACAATGTTATAATATGTAAGATACTCCAATTCTTAGATGTTTTAATTTCCTTCTACATTTACATCAATTTTCAATTTTACCCTTTTTTTTCCCCACTCCCTTATCTACAGAATCTATGATACTCTGTACCTTACTAATTTGTGAAATCTCTGTAAAGAAATACCATTACTTTTAATTTTATCAAAATTTTTAGATTCAGTAGCAGAGCAAAAGTTGTTGTTTTTTTAAACTGTTAGAGAGAAAGATAGGCAAATTCTTCTGCTAGATATATCAATAACACTCATAAAAAGATGACTGGGTGGTTATCCTACTCAAGACCCTCCAAGAACATTTGGTGGCATGCAGTGAGTCCCAGCTTGCTGAGGAAGAGTTCTCCTGCTGTCATTAATGATTGTGTGGAATGTATATGCCCAGCTCATGAACAAAAAATAGGTCTGAAAGAAGTGTTTAGATGACTTTACAACAAACATCTCTGATAGATGCACAAGGAAGAACTATGAGAGTAAGGAATGAGTAAGAGGCTGTGATTTAGAAACACAACTGTGCAAAGTAGGCAGTTATCTGAGATTTTATCAGTTATCTGAGTTATCTAAGCTATCTGAGATTTTGTCAGTTCTTTATGATCTTTCTGTCTAAAGTGGGCCCAAGGACCCACCATCTTGGGGTTCCTTAGAAATTCAGAATCTCAAACTAATGCCCTCCCCTACATTTACTAAAACAGAATCTGTATTCTAACAAAATCCAGTGATCTTTGGGTGTCTTAAAGTCTGAGAACCATTGCTCTTTAGCATTTCAATCCTCTGCATTTAAAAAGGAAATGAAAAGATGGAATGTATTTGATCTAATTTTAACCAGCTTCTCCAACCTGCAGATTTTCCAATATGAAGAGTAGCCTGAAAACCAATGGCAATTACAATGAAATTCATTGGGGTTTAATTCATTTCTTAGTATATTTTCCTCCACACTGCTAAGAATACTCACAGTTTGAGCTCCTGGGACAGCGACAACCCTGAAGGGAACATGGGTCCTCCAAGGAGGGTGCTGAAACAAACCTTATTTCCTTCTCCAATAAAGTGTAAATTTCATTTCTGGTGTTTCCCTAGGGAAAAAAAATTCAGCAAACTATTTTCTTATGCCAAAAAACTGATCTAATTTGTTCTATTTTGTTTTTCCCATGTTTTAGCTGGAGCAATTGGACCCATAAGTGAGTTCATTTTCTGTGTCCTAATTCTGGCACCCTTTAATCCTTAAGGCTCTAGAGCCTTCTCCTCACTCTGCTTCCATCCCTACACCTGTAGACGTTCCCACTCTAGATAGCATTCCAATCTCCTAACACCATCTTTTGTCCAAACAATCAGACAAAATGCCCTGAACTGTCATTGAGTTTAAAACAAGGGAAAGTCATATAATTTTAAAATTAAAAATAAAGACCAGTAAGAAAATAATCTCGACTGATGATCAAAATAACCAAAATGACTCTTTGTGGACTTTCCCTAAATTAAGGGCAGTGCTATTACAATAATAGGTGATTCTAGGGGAAGGCAAAAGTATAAGCATCATAAATGTAACTGAGGAGATGTAATCAAATAAGTAAGTGAACTGCCATTTTACCTACTCAGTCCTCGAAGACAGTTGAGAATAGGCCAGGGAAAAGAGTATAAATGGAGGAGGGGAGGAGCGGATAACCTTTAGTCTGGGTTCTATATGTTTTCCTCTGCTACAGACTTCTCATTTCAAATGGATGTTGAATGACTTGATCTAGGTTATGGGTTTCTGTGCTAAACTTACCTACAGACCTACAGAAATTCTTCTCTCCTGGTTGAGTTTTTCCTTGGCTTCTTTTAGAAAAACTATAGCTGTTATGAGAATCTTATTAATGACAAAACACACTGAATTGTCTCTCCTATCTTATTTCAGTGCAATTCACAGCACCTATTCGTAAGTATCAAGTGTCACAAATGTTCTCCAGTCTGGTTCTTTTGATAGCTGATTTGCTTTCTGTTGTTTCTTGACACAGTTTCCAAAGAGACTATACACAAAGCAGGGACAATGCAAATCCTATGGGCTAACATAAGAAAATGGAACACAGAAGAAAAGGGTCCTCATATTTCAGAAAGGGTGTGTACATTTTTCAAATCAAAACATTTCAAGGAAAGCAGAAGAAAAGAGCAAGGAGGCAAAAATGGAATCATTACAAATAAATATAAAATAAGTCTTTCCCAGTTCTCTGAAGATAAGGGAGGCCTCCTTTCCTGCAGGCCCCCTATATTGTATAAATAAGGAGCCCATCTGACACTTGCCATACAAGAATCAACCCTTGATGTGCCTAGAGTTTCCATTTATGGCACTCTCTCTAGAATGAATGCTGGGTAATGGTATGCCCATCACAGTGGTGAACCATGCTGATAAATCTCAATATCTCTTTCTTTTTCAGCTGGAGCTACAGGACCTATCAGTAAGTTTTCAATCTCATTCTTCACTCTGGGCCACTTTAATTCTCTGTAGTACGTTAGGAATCGTTCCCTGGTTTTCATGTTGGGATTTCAGAAAATTAGTTCCCATAGTTATGTCCTCTAAGTGTTCTTCTACCTAGTAAGTCCATTAGTCATTAATAATCATGTGGCAAATACACATTCCTCTGTTATACAGTCTATAAAGTACAGGACAAACCCTTGGACAGGGTTTCCTAAGATTTATCAACATCATACCAAAAACTTTTTCCATGTAGAGTAAGATGGAGAGAAGTAAAAGAATAAGAGAAAAGAAGAAAGGAATGTTCATATGGGGAACAATTTTCCATTCCTCTCTGCAGAGGTTAAAATGGACCAGAAGGAGTGAACTTTGGTACTTACTCTCTCAGTGGAGCCATTGGATGGGGAGCCTTTTATATGTATTAACTTGCAATAGTGTTCCAGCAAGAATGTAAACATCCCCACTACCCAACTGTAACTGACCTTGAGTTTATGGTTCAGATTTTTATTAGAAGTATATAAATAGGACCTATGGTTTCCAGAACTTGAAAGTATGCACTGGTTTCTTTTAATTCTTTTTCTTTCTTTCTTTTTTTCTTCCTTGTTTCTTAGAGCTCTCTCAAAAAACCATTGGTAAGTCACCTAAGTCTCAATTATAATGCCTTCAGACCTTTTCAATGCTTAGAACATCAATATATTTTTATTTCAATGATTGTGCACACAGATTCCAGGACCAAGTGTTTCCGGCGCCTGTTTATCCCACCTAGAATCCCTCTAGACTCCATTCATCCAGGTTCTGCAGTAAAAAGATATTAACTATGAAGCTGAAGTACAAAGGGAAAGAATACTCCCCTAGAGATATTCCTTTCTAAATTGTTGCACTTTTCAGTATATCATGTAGCTCTTTAAATTAATATGTATTAAAGATTTGGAGCACAGCATCTAAACTTACTGCATTCCTTGCAAATATTTTTTTCATTATTAGATTATCTCTACTTTGTAAAATAACATAAATTTTAAGACTTGTTTATTTTTTATTGCTCTAAAATGTTTCTTCCAAAATAGGTTCCATATTCAACAGCTTTTAGCAATTTTCTGTACTATATTTTATCATATAATATTATAAATAATGGCTATGTTGATATACAATTGTTCATAATTAAATGTTTGTAAACTGAGAGCTGTCTATATGCAAATAATTACAGCTTCACACACTGCATTATAACATTGTAACAGAAATTAATAATGCTTATAAATTATAAAGTGAAAATACTATTTAAGGCTTACCTATATTTATCTGACAGAATAAATATATGAATCTTATATCTGTACCTAGCCTATGATGAGTGAGTCCTATCATGCTTTATAGTTTTTCTAACACTCATATGCATTATTTTTTGGATCTATACAATGTTCCAGTGGATGTGGGGAAGGCAGGTATTATACCTGTTTTTTTCAGAGAAGAGAAAAATATGGCTCAATAATCATTTCTCAAAAATAAAATAAAGAGAAGAAGAGTGAATAATGAAGTTAGAACTGTGGTTTTTTGGCTCTTTGCTGGGTTCTTTCTAGTATCTTCTTTGTGTGTTAAAAGGGTATATTGTTTTAGATGGTGTTGAATTGGTTCTGACTCATAGCAATCCTATATACAACAAAAGGAAACACCTGGTCCTGTGGTGTGTATTATTAATAATGAATAAAATGAACTTCTAAAGTTCAAATTCACAGAAAAAAGATCAATGGGGAAAGGAAGTGACAAAAAGAAGGAAAAACAGAAGCAATGCAAAGGGTTAAAGACACAGAATGAGGATACAGGTTAAAGACAGAAAAAGAAAGGACTAAAAACAGAACATGTGTAGGAAGAAAACTGAAATAAAAAAGATGAAGTGAATTGGCAGATAGGAAAAGAAGGAAGGGTAAATGAATATGAATAAAGCTGAAAAGGGGAAGAAAAGAAAAGGTGCAGTGAATCACAAATTAATTAAGAGGAGGACAAAAGGAAGAATAGGAAAACTGAAGTTAAAAAAAGTAAAATGTGAAGTAGTGATTGATCCAAATATTTGGTGTCACAGTGGTTAAAGTGTTCAGCTATGTGCTTCTGTAAAGATTTACAGCCTTAGAAACCCTATGAGGCAGTTCTGCATTGAGTTGCTGTGAGTCGGAATCCACTCACCAACAACCACTTTGGTGGTGGTGGGTTTGTTAGCTTTTTTAACCAAGACACAGATGTCCTAGGAAGTGCTACTGCAGAATCAAGTGCCTATTTCTTATAGATACCATCAAAGAAATATTAAATTACTTTGCAAAATATCTAATTTTGTATCTTGTCTACAGCTCATAACAGGATATTGAGATCTGACAAGACAGCTCCTAATATTTTTACACAGAAATAAATTCAGTTAAATGTTTAGGGTTTGTGAGTCAGAACTGAGAAGTAAGAAGTGATTATCTGGGAAAAGAAAGACACTGCAGTGCTCATGGAGGGCTGGATGACGGGGTTGAGGGACTCTTTTTAGACTGAACTAACCTGGAAGGTCACAGATTATCATAGGCTTCACCTGGCACCAGTCAACTCAAAAAGATCCAAGGCAGGAAACACAGCTTGCCATCTGAGCAGCATCAGGCATCCCTCAAGAAGATGTGAGAAATAGGAACTACAGCCTTATCTCCTACCCTAATGCCTACCCTGGAGCATATTAGTTACTCAGAAATAAATATTTTAGTATAAGGGTTGTCCCTGAGAAAGGTGTCTTCAATTGCTACTGACAGAAAGGAAAGTATAAAGTTTCTCTTTTCATCAATGTATACTAACATGGAAAAATCCTCACTTCAGGCTTTGAAACATTGCCTAAATAAGAACTATCCCTTTAGCTCTACAATTAAGTTAGCTGGATGAATTCTCCCTAATACTGATTCTTGATATCCCTTTCTTTCTTCTACCATTCCTTGTGGCTTCCAACACTCCTTCCCTAGAGAAAAAAAAATTAATAAAACTGTATTCTTCAACCAAACAACCATGCTAAAATGCCAATTTGGTTTCTTTTTAGTGCAAACTCCAGGACCTATTGGTAAGTTACCTTTGTGTATATCAATGTATTTCTGTTGGTTCCCTACTATATGTGAATGTTATATTGGCTCCAACTGTTTATTTTTTTGTTGTTGTTAGAAAAACTATGAATCATGTTTCTCACATTCTCATGTTCCCATATCCTAAATATCCTTCTGAGTAACCAATTATACTTTATAAAATGGAAATCCTGGTGTGGCACTGTAGGATAAAGCACTGGACCTCAAGGTCAGTTTGAACCACAAGGTTGGCAGTTCAGACTCAGCAGCCACTCCTGAACAGGGTCGAAAGTTGGAACTGACTCAACTGCACTTAACAACAACAATATTCTAAACAGGCAGCATAATCAATAATCAATAGAAGAGCTTTACACAGTAAAGATGCAATAAAGAGTCAGGATCTACTCAATGGCAACAGGTTTAGTTTCTTGGTTTGGGGGGAGGGTTCAAGAAAAAAATCAAGAAGATGAATTTTTAAATTGGCAGAGAGAATAAAACAAGAGTGATCCAAGGGGAAGATGGAGGAAAAGGAATACAATTAAGAATTTCACCTCAAAAAAAACTATCATTCTTTTAGTGTGAAAATCTTTTCTTGACATTTTACATACAATAGTGGCCTCATACAATATTTGTCCTCCTGTAGGATAAGCACTGAACTCCTAACCACAAGGTCAGTGGTTTAAACCCACCAGCCACTCCTCGGAAACCCTACACAGGGTCGTTATGAGTCAGAATTGAGTTGATGACACTTAGCGACAATTTCACTCAGCATAGGGTCCTCCAGATTCATTCATGTTATGAGGTGTTTCCTAGATGCTTTCTTATTCTTTAAAGTTGTACAGTATGTACACACTGTGTGTGTGTGTACCATAGTGTATTTATCCATTCTTCCACTGATGGGCATTTAGGCTATTTCCATCTTTGTGCTACAGTGCTGCAATGGACATGGAAGTACACTTATCTATTCATGTCACAGCGACAGACTGGTAGAAGCTGAGACTATGGCCCATACCTACTTTTCAGGTCTAGAAATGAACTCACTCATGGTTCACTTTTCAGCCAAACAATAGACAAGGCTATAGAGGGAATAATCACACTGGAGAGAAACACACACCTTTAGAATAATTCAACCATTTGAGATAAAAAGGGCATTATTTACCCAAGGACCAAGTTCAGAAGGGTTGGGTAAAAAGGAGGAATGGAAACAGGAAACACAGGGTAGAAGTAGGGTAAGGAATGCTTCATTGTGGAGACTGTAGTCAATAAGATAAATCAAAATGTATGAACTGCTGAATAGAAATTTGATCTTTTCTGTAAACTTTTCATCTGTTGTTGTTGTTGTTAAGTGCTGTCAAGTCAGTTCTGACTCAAGCAATCCTGAATAGAATTTCTAAGGAGCAGGTGGTGGGTTTGAACCATGGATATTGCGATAAGCAGTCCAGTGCTTATCATACAGCAACACACTAGGACTCCCAACCTTTACCTAATTCACAATAAAAGTAAAAACAAAACAAAAATATATATGTATTTCAGATTTGTTTTTAATGCTGTAATGAAAGGTAGAATGAAGTTGTTATTGCTATGACTAGAAAAGAGCTACGAGTCTCCTAGAGAAAACTCTGATTGTTATGGAGAGGTTATAGTTCAGCAACAATCAAAATAATAATGGTAATTCTAGTAGTTGAAGACTGAGATTTAGTAAATCCTGTGAAAGTTGTTTTCATTATTCTCCTATGAAAATTACAAATGATAAATGTGTTTTTTATATTCAACAACCATAATAATTTGTGTGCTTTTTTTCTATTTTTAGTACAATATACTGGACCCAGTGGTAAGCCCCTTGTCAGTTATTTTTCCCTCTGGTATTCTCTGATCTTCTACAATGTCTAAGGAACCTGTTCCCTGTCCTAAGTGTGTCCACTGCCATAGGAATATCAGTTCCAAACGTGTTTTCCTACTTCACTATATTATACTCTAACTAGAATTGTCTAGGGTTTTTATCTTCAATGAAAAAATAAGAAAATTATCTCAGTAATGGCCACAAGCATAGTGACTCTGTATAAGTACTGGATTGTTAATCACAAAGTCGGCAGTTCAACCCCACCAACACTCCTCCACCCTCTTCTTGGTTGTTATTATTTGTTGGTGCTTTGTTGGCAATCAACAATAACAATAATGACCAAGAAGGTTTGTAAAACAATATGTTGTTGTTGTTAAGTACCATCGAGTCGGTTCCAACTCATAGCGACCCTGTATAGGGCTTTTGAGGAGCAGATGGTAAGCTTGAATTGCCAAGCTGTGGTTCAAACTGACCTTGTGATCCAGCGTATTGTCCCACAACATCACACCAGGACTCCAATATAGTACAACTTTTTAAAGGAACAGGCAAGGAATGATAAAGGTAGCTTTCCATTTCTGAAGTGCTTTGTAGTTTATAACTGCATATTCAAAGGCAATGGAGACAATGAGGGAAAAGTATGAAAAGCTAAACTTAGAGGCAAAATGGGAACAGATATTCCTGAAGGAATTCCATTAGGGAACACTACTCAGAGAATTCCATCAGGAGATAATACACTGAGTTCCCAGTTTTATCTTCCAGTGTCTTTATCTTTCCTCTCATCTCCTGTCCTGCCCCTCTCCCTGAAGAGCCTAAACATATGTGTGTGTGTATACATATATACATGTATACTTAGAAAGAGAGCTTCAAGGAACAGGAAAATAACAGTTAAATTGGATGCAATTACAAGAATGGCAGAACCATCAGGAAAATAGAAGCCACAAATAAAAAAGAGTAGGAGAAAGTTCATAATATGATCACCTAAGGCAAAACATAGTTCTGGTGTGGCGCTGTGGGTTAAT
Source organism: Chrysochloris asiatica (assembly GCF_000296735.1). Lineage (NCBI taxonomy): Eukaryota > Metazoa > Chordata > Mammalia > Afrosoricida > Chrysochloridae > Chrysochloris > Chrysochloris asiatica. The sequence continues at coordinate 602,225 of NW_006409054.1, read as the reverse complement.
GTGCCAGACTGCAAAGCCATTTGAACTGCATGGTCAGCAGTTCAAGCTCACCAGCTGCTCCTCAAAAACCCTATGTTGTTGTTGTTAAGTGCTGTCGAGTCAGTTCCCACCCATAGCGACTCTGTACAGGGTTTCCGAGGGTGTAAATCTTTACGGGAGTAGAAAGCCTCATCTTTCTCCCGCGGAGCGGCTGGTAGTTTCGA
>NW_006409054.1:600815-601817 GCF_000296735.1 Chrysochloris asiatica | reverse complement strand
TGCTATAAGCACTGGACTGCTAACCATAAAGTCAGCATTTGTAACCCACCATCTGCTCTTCAGAAACCATATACAGGGTCACTATGAGTCAGAACTGACTTGATGGCACTTAACAAGGCAAAGCAAGTATCAAAATCTTGGGTTTTAAAATCAAACATTATTGTTTGGTGGCACTGAGTAGGTTACAACTCAACTAAACATGGTCTGCACTGCCTGGGTCTGTGTAAGCCTCACAGTTGTTACTATGTGTAAGCCACTGTTGCTACCACTGTGTCTGTCCATCTAGTTGGGGTCTTCCTATTTTTTGCTGACCCTACACTTTACTGAGCATAATCATGGGAAATTCTGAGTCTGGAAATTAAGAAATGATAGCATTATAAAATTTAAGCCAAGCTGGAGAAATTACCAGAAGGAAAGTCAGGCATACTCAAATAAACAGTCCTTCAATTACATGTACCAGATACTGAACTGAGGATGAAGTTATGACTAACAGAGGGAGATGTGGTTTCTGGTATGGTGGGGCTTACAAGATATCCTGGGGAAAGGATCACAGAATATGGAGAGGGCAGGCAACCTCCCAAAAACTCATACTATTGACTACTGATCCTGGATATTGGCTGCCCTAAACACAGGTTCTAAATACGCTTCCTGTCATGAATGGATAAGAGACAGCATTTCGTGAATATTCCTCTATGTCTGGGCTGCCTCTCTCAGTACTGTTGATTGTTGCTGTTGTTAATGCTGTTGGATGCTGCAGAGTCTGTTCCAACTCATAGTGATCCTAAGCACAACAGGTTTACCTAATTCACAATAAAAGTAAAAACAAAACAAAAATATATATGTATTTCAGATTTGTTTTTAATGCTGTAATGAAAGGTAGGATGAAGTTGTTATTGCTATGACTAGAAAAGAGCTACGAGTCTCCTAGAGAAAAGTCTGATTGTTATGGAGAGGTTATAGTTCAGCAACAATCAAAATAATAATGGTAATTCTAGTAGTTGA
>NW_006409054.1:590247-599977 GCF_000296735.1 Chrysochloris asiatica | reverse complement strand
ATTGTGTTTAATTTAAACTGTGTTTAAATTATCTTCAGAAAAATTTTCCTTGCATATGGTATTAATTATAGTGTTTGATGATTTCTGTATTCCATTGAGTCACCTTTCTTCGGAAAGGGCACAGATATGGAGTTTTTCTAATCAGGTGATCAGGTAACTGTCTTTCAAATTTCTTGGTGTAGATGAGTCAGCACCTCCTGTGCTGCATCAGTTTGTTGAAAGCTTTCAATTTGTATTCTTTCAATTCCTGGAACCTTTTTTTTCGCCAATGCCTTCAGTGCAGCTTGGACTTCCGTACCATCAGTTCTTAATCATATGCTACTTCTTGAAATAAGCTGAGCAACAAGCAATTGTTTTAAGTTCAGTGACCTTGTATATTAATTCCATCTTCTTTTGATGCTACCTGAGTCATTCAATATTTTCATAATAGAATGTTTCAATATTGCAACCCAAGGTTTGAAGTTTTCTTCAGTTCTTTCAGCTGATAACTGCTTTTCTAACTGCAAGTCTTTGCACATTTCAATTCTTTACTGTGTCTTCTTGAACTGCCGTTTGAAATTTTCTGTTCAGCTCTTTTATTTCCTCATTATTTACAGTTGCCTTAGTTTTCCTATGTTTAAGAGCAAGTTCCAGAGACTCTTCTGACATCCATATTGGTCCTTTATTTCTTTCCTTGCTTTTTAATGACCTTTTGTTTCTTCATGGATGGTGTCTTCTAGTCTTCCATCATTAGCAGCTAATTGATCAAATCTGTTCTTCAAATTCTCTCTCAATTCAAGTTCATATTTTGGCTCTCATGGCCTTGTTTTAATTTTCTTCAAATTCAGTCTGAATTTGCAATTAAATTTCAACTTCAGCCTAGCCTTCTTTTAGTTAATGATATTTAGTTTCTCCATCACTGTTTCCCACAGATGAAGTCAATTTGATTCCCATGTATTCCATCTGGTAAGGTCCATGTTTATAGTCACCATTTATGTTGTTTAAACAGATTTTTGCATTGAATATGTCATTGGTCTTGAAAATTCAATCATACATTCTCCAGCACAATTTCTCACCTGGATCCTTTGTTTGTTTACAAATTACACATTCCAATCACTAGCACATATCAATAGATCTTGGTTGAATGTTTGATCAATTTCAGACTGAAGAAGTTGATGGAATTCTTCAATTTCACCATCACTGGCTTTAGTGGTTGATGCATAAATTTGAATAATAATGATATTAGCTGGTATCCTTGCTGGCATCTGGATATTATCCTATCGCAGACAGCATTGTACTTCAAGATAGATCTTGAAATGTTCTTTTTGATGATGAGTTCTTCTTCAAGTTGATGTTCCTGGAACATCATATGACTAGCAGGTTCAAAAAGGCTGATAGTCCGTGTCAACTCACTAATGCCTAGGATAGCAATTTTTATGTGTTCTATTGACAGCTTCCAGTTTTCCTGTATTCATATATAATACATTCCACATTTCCATTGTTAATGGATACTTGCAACTGCTTCTTCACATTTTGAGTTGTGCCACATCAGTAAATGAAGGTTCATTTGTTCCATTCACATCATTAAGGCTAACTCTACTTTGAGGCGGCAGTTCTTTCCCAGTTGTATTTGAGTGCCTTCCAACCTGAGGGGTTTATTGTCCAGTATTATATCAGCTTTTCCTAAGTTTTTCAGTGACTAACCATTCAGAAGTGGTCTGCCTCTCCTCCTCTCCTCCACTGTCTTACTCTGTCTCCTCCTCTGTCTACTGAAACCCATCCATCATGAAAGAACCTACTGATATTTAAAATACCAATAGCATAACCTCCAACATTACAGCATCATACAAGCCACCACAGTATGACAAACTGACAGACAAGTGGTGGATTACCAAGACCTACATCCTTGGGAATTCTAATAATTTTTATGGGGGGGAAAGTTGAAGACAACCCACTTAAGAGGGTCACACTGTAGCTAACACTTTGACCAAAGTCTCCTAATGGCCACCATGTTCCAAAGAACCTATATGGGTACATGGATTCCCTTTTCTCTTCTTCCTTCCCACGGCTTAACTCCCTCTCCTCTATGATTAAACACTTTTGAATTGCAGGTGATATGGAGAAAGTAAAAATTAAACTGATTTAAATTTTTTTTTTAATTTACATTTAGTGACTCCAAGCAGGCCTAGTAAAAGAGAAGGAGTAGGAAAAAAACTTCCAAATCAACTAAAGGGTTAGATAGGAAACAAAGATTAAAGAAAATGAGGATTGTGAAAGAACATAGAAGCACCAGTGGAAGCTATAATGATCCTTGAAGTGTCCCAAGCATTTAATACACATGAAAGGAATGGGAAAAATGAATGAAGCCTCCCTTTCTGGCCATTCTTTTGCTTTGGACAGGTGCAAACAGAGCTGAGGATGCAGTGCATAAGAGTGGGTACTGAAGCCCAGATACTGCACTGAGCTACCATGAAGGTTTTAGAGCTTTCAATTGTCTCATGATGGACTTAAAAAGGGTAACAAGAGGTAACTTTTTAAGCCTATCATGGGACAACTGGATTATCTCTGCTCTACACAAACTTATCTTTTTTTCCTTTTTCTTCCTGTTTTCTACCAGCTGATACTTCAGAAGTGACCAGTAAGTTTTATGCCTTTTCTTATATAATGATTGCCTTTGGTCTCCTATATGGTCTAGAATCCTTTCTCTCAGTGATTATGTTTGTCATGTGATGTAGAAAATCTGATTTCTCTGTCTCTTTTGCTTATTCCATTACTTAGTTGTCCATAAGGGAATCAAAGGAGGAAAATGCAAACCTCACTAATTAATCTAAAATATAAGAATCAGTAGGAATTGTCCTAAGTTTATAGTGAGTGTCCTGTCAACAAGAGATGGAAGTTATTTGTATTAATGGATAAAAGTCTTCCTAAATTGGCAGACAAGGAGTCTTGGTGTGGCATTGTATGATAATGCAATGGGGACCACAGGGTCAATTTGAACTGCAAAGTCTGCTATTCAAATTCACCAGCCACTCTTCAGAAACCCTATACAGGGTTTCTTTGAGCTGTAAACAACTTGACTTGATGGTACTTAGCAACAAGAAGATAGCAGACTTAAGAATAAAGAAAGTGATGGCAGCACAGATAAAATAAATTGACAATCTCCTGCAGGATTATAGCAAAGAAGGAAAGAGATAAATCATCTCCTTTTCCTGCATGCTCCCAGAGGAGCATCAGGCAGAATCCCCAAAAAGCATGTGTATTCCCCAACACAGCACACTACAGTACCTACAACAGTTTGATGTACCCTCTACTACTAATTCTAACATTTCATTTTAGAAGAGTAAAAGAACAATTAGGTTTCTCTTTGACCAGCCTCCTCACACTGATTTGTTTGTTTGTTTTTCAGGCCCAGGATCCTCTAGTAAGTTTCATTCTCTCTTTTATAATGGAACTCAACTGTGTCCAGCAGTATCTGACAAACTTTGTGCCAAAATTTATCCATCCATGCTGGAATTACAGCAGTATGAAAAGTTCTTGAACCCTGACCTTGTTATTATTCCAAATTCCACTAGGTTATGTTCACAGGCAAGTTCTAACCCACCAGCTGTTCCATGGGAGAAAGATGTGGCAATCTATTTACATAAAAATTGACAGCTTTGCAAACTTTATGGGGCAGTTCTAGTCTGTCCTAGAGGGTTTCTATGAGTCAGAATGGGCTTGATTTTGGATTTGGAAGACTCACGGATTTACAAAGAAATTGAAAAGCAAAGAAATAAATTTTCCAATGGTTCAAAAGATCATTCACATAGGGAAGGAAAAAAATTAATGAAAGAGAAAAGATGTAGATAATACTTCTGTTTTCTAGTGAATCTTCTATGTAAGCAAGTAGTAATTGTTTACTTGTTTCTCTGTTGTGCACTTACCAGAGTCCTGTATTGTCTGTTAATAGTACAGAAAATTGAGACCTATTTTCTTAGCCTTTTGTCTTTCCATTATCTAGAATTCCACCAGCTTATTATTAATTTTCTTGAAAGTTCAAATGTGTCTCATAGGAAAAGCTTTACCAGATTTTATATCATGAGTTACTTTACAAATAGATTTAAATGGGTGGGAGAGAAAACAATAAGGGAGAATAATAACTCTCTCCACTTGTGTTTCAGTGGGATCACCTCCACAAGCCATCAGTAAGTCTATGTGTTCATCTTATTTTTTTTGCTATAGAGACCCATGATCTCTAATAATGTCTCAGAGTATTTTTCTGGTTATGTTGGCATGCAAAGGGTTTTAGGTAAATCTTGATATTTAGCTACCTCATTATCAAAACTTGTCTAGTTTATCAATGATGTACTAGAAAGTTCTAACTCTACAAAATATAGATATGTTACATAAATGTGAAGAGCAGAGAAAGTGTTTCCCATAGTTATAAAGACCATCAACAAGAGGCTGTCTACAGTTTAAAAAAAAAATGATGGGAGCAATAGAAGAAAATAAGCAGTTTCTATAACAGTGCTTCAGATGAATCACCTACATTACCTGATCTGTTTTTCTACATTTGAACTCCAAAATGTCCAAGAAAATGTTCCCTAGTCATACATATTAGAAATCAAAGACTTGACATTCCTATTTTGTTGACCTCTTGCTTTTCAGTTTATCCATAATTCACTCTACTCTTTAATAATTTTATAGGAAAAAAATCAAACACCATTGATTTACATAAAAAGTAAGGAACAGAGAGGACAGTTTCCCAGTATTAAGAATAATATGTAATAATAGACATCATGAATTAAAGGAAAACCATGAATGAGGTAGAAAGAAAAAGAAAATAAATTTCTCTCTTCTGTTTCCTAGCTGGATCAACTCTACGGGCTCTCAGTAAGTCTGTGCATGTTTCCAATACTTTCATATTGGTATTTCCAGACTTAGGGAACATATTTCCTTAGCCATTTACTCTTCCATTATCAAAATTCCATAAAATTATTGATGATTTTTTGGAAACTTCAAACCCTGCAGATTTACAATAGAAATAAATAAGGACCAACAGGATTTTTTTTTTTTTTTTTTACTATTATAATAACCTATCAAGAAGGAATTCTTCAAATAGAAGGGAAAATTAGTACAAAGAAAGCAGGTTACTGAGATACCTCTCTTTTTCAGCGGGCTCATCTTCAATGCCCAACAGTAAGTTGTGTTTGTTTCTCTATTGTTTTCTGTTCATTTTAACTCTGTGTGTGCAGCAACCTAAGACTAATGAATCTCTGTTTACTTTGCCTTCTACTCAACCAAGTTCCCCCCATGAAGGAAATTTATATTTACTTAATTTCAAACATATTTTCTTTGCATCTCCTATGATAAGAACTATGTAGTGCTTTAGCTGCATAGGAGATGCAATTAAGGATTACCCCATTTAATCCTGTTTATGTTGTTGTTGTTGTTGTTACGTACTGTGGAGTAGGTTCTGACTCACAGTGAGCCTGCACAGGGTTTCTGAGGCTGCAGATCTTTACAGGAGTAGAACGCCTCATCTTTCTAACACGGAATCGCTGGTAGTTTCAAACTGCTGACCTTAAGGTTGGCAGCCTGACTCGTAACCACTATGCTACCAAAGCTCCTTAATCCTGTTTATAAGACATAAGAAACTGAGGCCATATACTTTCCCAAGACCACACAGCATACAACCACAATTTGATCCCAAAGCTATGTAACTATCAAATTTCTCCCTGACACAAATATGCCATTCCCTCTGTCTTAGGTTGGGCTTTCTAGAGAAGCAAAACCAGTGAAAAATATGTATGTGTATATATAAAGAGAAGTTTATTATCAAGGAAATGGCTTAAAATTGTAGAGTCCCAGGTCCCCAGTGGAAGAGAGACAGAAAGCCTTCCCCACATGTCCATTATAGTGGGAGCAGGCCACACTCCCAAGGAAGCATTTCTTTAATTGATTGGCTACTCAAAGCCGTTCATCATAGAATTAACTATGTCTATACAAGGAGCTCTGGTAGCGTAGTGGTTACGAATTGGGCTACGCAGTGCAAGGTCAGCAGTTCGAAACTACCAGCTGCTCCGCGGGAGAAAGATGAGGCGTTCCGCTCCCGTAAAGATTAACAGCCTCGGAAACCCTGTGCAGGGTCGCTATGAGTCGGAACCGACTACACGGCACATAACAACAACAACAACATATTAGGTTTCATCATTATGAGTATAAACACATTTTAACTCTTAATTGATAAACCATGGGAATTCTGGTCTAGTCAGTTGACACAGAACGCTATTACATCTTCAAACAAATTATCCAATAATATTTCATTTGTTTTTGTAGGTTCACCCCTGACACCTATAAGTAAGTATTACATCTGTTTGTCTGTTTTGGTTCTCTTTGATATCTTTCAAAGTCTGGGAGATTTTGTTCAGTTAAAAAGATATGAGTTACTCATTTCTCTATTACTTCATTATTGACCAATGTATCCAAAATTATAGGTAATTTTAAAAAGGGATAACCACACTGATTAGAAGTCTAACTAAACTAGCACTGTTTGGGGTCATCAATAAACTGAAAAATATTATGAAATAGCAAAAGTAGATAGAATTTTTTAAAGGGCAAAGGAGAGAAATAAAAGACATAGTGAGGTTTAATTTCATTGAATTAAATGAAATACAGACTTGAAATGTTCCTTCAAAGTTTAGTGTTACTTAAAGGAAACAAAAGGGTCCACTGGTCTTTACTTAGGACTATACCCAAGAATTCTCGAATGGTTAAGCACTAGACAGGGTCACTATGAGTCGGAACCGACTCCATGGCACATAGTAACAACAACAACTAAATGTTGGTAGTTTGAACCCACCCACAGGTGCCTCAGGAGAAAGGCCTCATGATTTGCTTACTGGTCAGATAGAGCCTGGTGTAACCCCAAGACTATGGACCTTAGTCACCCTGCACACCTGGAACTGTACTCACCTACATGGCTCAATTTTCAGCCAAACAATGAACAGTGAGCAATAAAACTAGGGAGGTGTATACTCCTTAGAATAATCAAACATTCAAGATCAAGAGGGCAGCATTTTCCAAGGACAAATTTCAGAAGATAAGAGCCATTAGAAAAGAAGGAGGAATGGAAACAGAAAACAAAAGGCAGACATGGGATGAGTGATGTTACATTGTGGAGATTGCAATCAATGATACGAAACAAAATGTGTATGAATGATCAAATGGAAAACTGATTTTGCTCCATAAACCTTCATCCAAGTTTAAATTTTTTTTTAAAAAACCACAATTATGTTGAATCAATTCAATTGCAACTACTTCTTGTTGTTGTTTTAATGCCTAAAGTTGTTCAGGTCCAATAAATAAGGAAGGTCTTTACCTTTGACTTCATCACCACAACATCACTGCCTATTCTCCATTTACATTTGCATTGCAGCTAATCTATATGGTTGTTTGGAATGTTTCCCTCCTGTTATCTCTCAAAATCTCCCCTAACAACAACAAAAAAAAAAGGTGGGAGGGGGGAGATAGATTAGATATCATGTTTTGACTATTTGAGAATAGATACCATGTTTCGCCTATTTGAGAAAAAATTACATGAATTTCTTTGTGTTTATTTTCTAGTGATTTCTCAGAGAACCTCAAGTAAGTTCTTTATTTCTCAGTCAGTTGTATGTGGAGATATTTTCTTAGCATTGATGTTTATATTTCTAAATGTACAAATGATTGAGACTCATGGTTCTCATATTCACTTGCTTCTACATTAATCAAACAACTTCAGATTATGACTGTAAAACAACTTATTGGGTTCATCAATGTAGGGCTTTCCATTATTATGGTTCTGAACACAACTTCTCAAGTAAAACACTAACAGTGGCTCAAAATTTGAACTAGATAAAAGCACTGGAACTGATATCTAACATAGAATTCATGAAGCTTCTTCACCCTCTGCTCTAGCTTTCCAGAATAAAAATTTGGTTCTCATACCTAGGTGTCCCTTGGAGTTCCCTAGAGTAAAATCAAATCACATTAACACTGACACTCAAGGTTTCTGTTATAGTTAAATACTGAGATACTGACAGAGCCCAGGTAGATGATATAAATGAGTGACTGATCTGTGGGCAGATACATGGACAGACAGGTACACAGACTGAATGGGTATATGAGGCAGAATGTGAGTATACCCACAAATATATAAGTGTTTGAAAGAGGGTATTTGTACATGGGTATTTACCTTTGCTGCAAACACACCTATGAATGTAGTGGAGCATACAGGTTTCAAAATGATGAAAAGTTCTTAGTTATTATCAAACATCTTAAGGTAATGTATTGCTATGTCTGTGGGCTCAGGACCATAGTCTTAGGGGACTGATAAGATCTGCTTATAATATTCTAAGATCATTCTTTTTTTTTTTTAACTTTTTATTGTGAATTAAGTAAATGTTTACAAAGGAGATCATCAGTATTATATTCAACAAATCATACATTTTGCTTCATCTCAATGATTGCAATGCTCTGCAAGCAGTAAGTTATCCTACTTTTTCTCTGTAGTTCCTATTTCCATGCCACAAACCTTCTCATACCTTCTCAACGTTGTCCTTAGGTTAATGTTAACCCTTTGATTTCGAATGACTAGTCATTCCATGGTGAGCATACCTTACTAGCATCCCACCCCCCCATCCCCCACCCCCTATAGACCTATCTACTGCTTGACTGAAAACTGGGCCAAAAGGATGCATTTCATCCCAAACCTGAAGGGTGGTTGAGGGCCCTGGTCACAGGTTCCTCACGTCTTTCTGACCAGTAAACTCTATCTTTTAAAAGTTATTTTGAGTATTGTTCCACATTTTCTGCCATTTTATCCAGAACCTTCTAATTGATCCCTTTCAGAGCACTTAGTAGTGGTAGCCAGGCATCATCTAGTTCTTCTGGTCTCAGAGTGATGGTAACTGATGTTCACCTGCTTCATTGGTTTATTGGACTAGTAGATTCCAAGCATCTTCCATTTTTATTGCTTTTCTTTCTTTCACATATACAGAGACCAATAGTTGCACCTTAGGGGGTGAGCTTTAAAGATCCCAGATACTGCTCACCAAATTAGGGTGTAGAACATTGTCTTCATGAATTATATTATTCCAATTGACTCTGAGACTATGGTCCTGAGCCCCCCAGATATAGCAATGTATTATCTTAAGATGTTTGAAAATAATGAAGACATTTTCATCATTTTGAAACCTGTAAGCACTACTACATTCAGAGGTGTGTTTGCAGCAAAAGTGAATAACCATGTACAAATATTCTCTTTCAAACACTTACATATTTGTGGGTATACTCTCACATTCTTCGTCCCATACCTATTCAGCCTGTGTACCTGTCAATTTATCTACCCACAGATAACTATTGCTCCAGAGTTGTGTACATAACACTTTGTTGTTGTTGTCAGGTGCCATCGAGTCAGAACCGACTCATAGTGACCCCATGTACAGCAGAACGAAACAATGTCTGATCCTGGGCCAACCCCACCACCACTGCCACACTTGACGCCATCAATGATGCCACCTGGCTGATCCATCTCATTGGGGGTCTTGCTCTTCTTCTCTGACCCTCCATCTTATACCCAGCATGACATCCTTCTCTAGCGACGGTTCTCTCCTGACAATATGTCCAAAGTATGAGAAATGAGGAGCACTCTGGCTGCACTTCATCCAAAACAGATCTATTGGTTCTTTTGGCAGTCCACACTACAACTCAAAGGCATCAATTCTTCTAC
>NW_006409054.1:584351-588599 GCF_000296735.1 Chrysochloris asiatica | reverse complement strand
GTGGACTTGTTTTAATTTTCTTCAGCTTCAGTTTGAATTTGCATATCAGTAATTGATGGTCTATTCCACAGTCTGCCCCTGGCCTTGTTTTCACTGATGATATGGAGCTTTTCCATCTTTTCTTTCCACAGATGTAGTCAATTTGATTTCTATGTGTATAGTCGTCTCTTATCCTCTTATCCCATTTCTAAGATTTTCCCTTAAGAAGGTAAGAGTACTCACAGATGTATGATCATTGACTCATTGTTAGCAATGAGACAAGCTGGGTTTCCATTACCTAGGCAACAGCCAATTCCGGGTAGTGCCTCCATGGTGTGCCATGCCTATACCCTGTAAAGGGAATGGGAGTGGAGGCAGGGATGCCTGGCACCTGGAAAGGGCTCAGTAAATAATTATTGATCTATGAATGGCTTACATACTGGGAACTTTTAAAAGAAGGGTTCCGAGAGTAAAAGAAGTTTGAAACCCACAGATGTGGATATTTATTGACTTGAAAAGATGTCACAAAATAGTATGCCCAGAGCAATCCCATTTAAAACAATACCAGCCTGGGGTTTTAAAAGCTTGCAAAGGGCCATCCAAGGCACAATAATTGATCTCTACTGCCTGAAGCAATAAAGGAAGGAGAGTCAGGCATACACAGAGGATATGGAATACAGGGCTAAATGCCTCCATGAACAACTGCCTCGTTTGCATGAGACCAAAAGAACTGAATGATGCCTGGCTACCATTACTGGACATTTTGATACATAACACTATTTACCTTTATTCCCTTAAACCTTGCATACCTCTCTGTGTCTTCATCTGTCTTCACCATTCTTCTGTCAACCTCCCTCTTCTGGTATATTGTCCTCTCTGTCACTCAAACTAACATGTATCTATACTCTAGCCAGTGAATTAGTCCCCCTTCCCTACCACCCCTGGCAACCATCAAAGAATATTTCTTGTAGAACGAAAGCCTTTCCTTGAATGGTTACAAAAGTGGCCTCATATAATACTTGTCCTTCCCTTTGTGAATGACTAATTTCACTCAGCATAATGCCCTCCAGATTCATCCATTTTATGAAGTGTTTAGAAGATTCATCATTATTTTTAAAGGTAGCATAGCATTCCATTGTACATATTACCAAAATCTTTTAATCCATTCTTCCATTGATGGACATTTAGGCTGTCTTCATCCTTTTGCTATTGTAGTGCTGAGATGTAATAGTGAGTAACTGTTATCATGACTAATTGCGATTGTCACAACTGTAAAGGTAGAAGTTTTGTAATATAAAGGGAGGAACAGTTAATCAAACATTCCAGGGACAGAGGACCCTAGGACCATCAAGAGAGAAGAGTATAAGCAGAATGTGGGACCCTATCCAGAGAAGCAGCAACATCAGAGATGGAGGCAGAGATGTTTACAAGGAGAGATAGAGCAGCTGAAGACTATAGACTCATGGAAAGAGAAAGGCTGTGTGTTGGCAGCCAGGAGGCAGGCTTACAGAATGTGCTCTTGGGTTGTTTAAATGATTATATATTCCTGAGTGATTTTGTGTACATCACACACACAAAAAAAGGGCAGGGGGAGATAGAAGCACATACAGTTGAATGATGATGCATGGAGTTGATTGTAATTATTGCAATGAAATGAAATATGATAGGATGAGTGCAAAATCAGTGTTCTCCCATGTAAACTATCACTCAATTCACAATAAAAGCTTTTTTAAAAAATGGGTGCTGATATGAACATTGGAGTGTATATATCTACTCGTGTCATGGCTCTTATTTCTTGTGGCTATGTATCAAGTAGAGGGATTGCTGGGTCATAGAGTATTGTTATTTGTAACTTTCTGAGGAAGTGTCATACTGTTTTCCACAGAGGTTGAACCATTTTATAATCCCACAAGCAAGGTAGGAGGGTCCCAGTCTCACTATACCTCCCCACACACACACACACACAGCATTTGTTGTTTTCTGTTTTTCAAACTTTGTTATTAATGCTGGGGCAAGATGACATCCTGTCTCTCTTTCTTTTTTTTTTCTCTTTCTTTTTTTTTTTTATCTTTCTGATGGCTAATGTGTGCTACTGCAGGTTAATGCACTGGACTGCAAGGTTGGTTTGAACTACAAGGTGGGTGGTTTAAACTCACCAACCACTTCTCAGAAACCCTAAACAGAGTCGCTATGAGTTGGAACTGACTCAACAGCATTTAACAACAACAACTGTGGCCAATAATGGTGAACATTTCTTCATACTTTTGTTGACTGCTTGAATGTCTTCTTTTCTGAAGTATCTGCTCGTGTTCTGTGCCCATTTTTTAATTGTGTTCTTTTGTCTTTTTCTTGTAAAGGTGTTATAATTTTCTATGATTTTTTTTATATCAGTCCTTTTCTGATATGTCATTGCAAAAAAATTTTTCAGTCTGTGGGCATTCTGTTTACTTTCACCAGAAGGGTGAAATCTTTTGATGAACATAATAATTTAATTTTTAGGAGATCCCAGTCATCTATTTTGTCTTCTACTATTTGTATGTTTTAGTTATGTTTGACAGTGTTTGTATGCTCTGTATTAGAGCCCCTAAGTTTGTCCCTAATTTATTCATTGATGATTTTTAAAGTTCTAAGTTTTACTTTTAGGTCTTTAATCCATGTTGGGTTTGTTTTTGTATATGGTCTGAGATATGGGCCTTGTTTCTTTCTTCTGCAAATGAATTTCCAATTTTGCCAGCACCATTTGTTGAAGAGATTTTCTCTTCCCTATGTAATGTATTTTGGCCTTTTAGCAAAGATAAGCTGAGCCAGTATAAAGATGGATTTACTTCTGGGTCTCAATTCTATTCCACTGATCTTTGTATCCTTTGTTGTACCAGTACCAGGCTGTTTTGAGCACTGTGGTTGTGTAGTAGATTTTGAGCTCAGGAAGTGAGAGGCCTTCAACTTTGTTCTTCTTCTTAAGTAATGCTTTGAGGGGTGCCTTGAATTTACTTGATATGACTTTTCTATCCAATGTCATCTTAATTCCCATAAAGTGATTGGATGGAACCATGCAAATGAATTGTATGTAACTCTAAGATTAGGATTGGCTAGTTTTGCCATCATGCTCGGTTTAAAAGGAGTCATCTTAGAAGCAGGAACAGATGATCCTAGGACCATCACGAAAGAAGAGCATGAGTGGAACATGATATCTCTACCTAGAAAAGCACAGAAGCAGCAGAGGCGATGGCATGGAGAGACAAGGACAGCTGAGGGCGCTAGACCCATGGACTGAGTAAAGCTGAGTGCCTACAAGCAGGAGGCTGCCTTTCAGAATGTGCCTTTGGGCATTCACAGACTAGCTAAAAGAGCTTTGCAACAACTTACCTTAGCAGCTGAGAGGACCAGGGGCAACATGGCTCAGAAGCCAGAGACAAGAGTGAGATATGCTGGCAGTATGGTAGACAAGAGGTGATCTTGACTGGAAGACTGTATTCTTTCTGATCCTGAATTGAACCCTGTTCACTTCCCAAATAAACCTCATTATCATGAGTATGATTATGAGTTCTGTGTGGCCATTGCAATGGACTTTCAAACCCAGATGTGAAGCAGAGAATACTGTGGGATGGGTGGCTTGTATCAGAATGGGGTAAGCAAGGTTGTAGTTAGTGTGGAGGCATGTCTGACCTCCATTTTATAGGAATCAGCCTTGAGCTGATATTGAATTTGATTCTTCTTTTTCCTTGTGAATCCAGATGAAGTCAGACATTGCACTTTGCTTATTTGAGTTCTCATTCCTTTCCATGTAAAATTAATTATCAGTTTTTCCATCTTTTTAAAGATTGATATTGGAATCTGCATCAGGATTACATCATACCTATGGTGGTGGTGGTGGTTACATGCCGTGGAGTCAGTTCTGACACACAGCAACCCTGAGTAGGGTTTCCAAGCCTGTAAATCTTTACAGGAGCAGAAAGCCTCATCTCTCTCCTGTGGAATCGCTGGTAGTTTCGAAATGCTGACCTTGAGATTAGCAGCCCAATTCGTAACCACTATGCTACCAGAACCCCTTATGTTGTTGTTGTCAGGTACCATCGAGTTGGAACTGACTCATAACGACCCCATGCACAGCAGAAAGAAACAATGTCCAATCCTGGGCCAACCTCACTACCGCCACCACACTTGATGCCATCAGTGATGTCACCTGGTTGATCCATCTCGTTGGGGGTCTTCCTCTTTTTCTCTGACCCTCCACCTTACCCAGCATGACATCCTTCTCCAGTGACTGTT
>NW_006409054.1:569843-583506 GCF_000296735.1 Chrysochloris asiatica | reverse complement strand
CATTAAACACTAAAGACCAAAGACCAGAAGAGTTGTGGGATGACATCAAGAACATCATACATGAAGAGAGCAAAAAGTCATTAAGAAGACAAGAAAGCAAGAAAAGGTCAGAACTCCTAATAGATTATAAAAATGTCAACACTACTCAAAACAATGTTAAGTCTTCCTATCTATGAACATGGTATATTCTTCCACTTTTATAGGTCTCTTTTTGTTTCTCCTAGTAGTGTTTTGTACTTTTCTTTGGTTTTTCATTATCTCAGACTTGATTTATTCTTAACAATTTCACCTTTTTGGTGGCTATTGTAAAAGGCATTGTTTTCCTGATATTCTTTTCAGAACTATCTTTATTAGTGTGGAGGAATCCAACTGGTTTTTGTATATTGATCTTGTACCCTTCCACTTTGCTAAATCTTTCAATGAGTTCCAATACTTTTCTTGCTGCATCACTGGGATTTTCTATGTATAGGATCATATCATCTGCAAATAGATATTTATTTCTTCTTTGCCAATTTATATTCCCTTAATCTCTTTCTTGACTGGTTCATTTAATCCATTGACTTTCAGCGTAATTATTGACAGATATATGTTGATTGCTATCATTTTGCTGTGTGCTTTTCTTTTGTAGTACTGGTTTCTTTGTTCCACACAATTTTCTGTGCTGAGTCCATTTTGTTTGTGTGTTTTGCTTTCAATTTCTTCATTGCTGTTGTTTTAATGCATACTAAATCTTTATGGCTTTTGTTTTTTTCCTGATTTGATGTGAATGTGTATTAATTTTCTATGAGGTAATATTATAATTTATTAATTTCTTTCCCTATTTAAAACAATGCTTTATTTTGAAATTTCACTTCCTTGCCATTTAGAAGTTCAGTAACTACATTTTTCCCACTTTTTGCTTTATCATTGTCTTCATTAAAAATTGATATCTCTGGTTCCCTATTTTCATTCTTGTAGATTTGTTTTACTTTGGATACTACTATAGGAGGATCAAGTTCTGGGTGGTGCTGCCATGTATATCAATCTCAGGTTGCTATCTGCTGTTGTTGGTTCTCAGACCAAAGGAATCCTTTTAAATTTAATATTATTTGTAAAGTTGACCTGTCTATTATAAATTTTGTTAATTTCTATTTATCTGGAAATGTTTTGCTGAGTATATGATTCTCAGTTGGCAATTTCTTTTTCAGAGTTTTGTATATGTTTTCCTATGCCTTCTTGCCTGCATGATTTCTGCTGATAAATTAAAGCCTAGTCTGACAACAGAAATGATATCTCTCATTCTGTGTCCTCTTCTGAATCAGACTTGAATTTCTGGCATTTCCCTGTTGATGTACTGTTGCAGCAATTTTTAAATTATCTTTGGAAAAATTTTACTTGCATATGATATTCAGTGATTTCCTTGTTCTGGGTCACCTCTCTTTTAAGTGGACATAAAATGGATCTCTTCCAGTTGGTTGCACAGTTTGTCCAAGTTTCTTGGCACAGATAAGTAAGCACCTACAGTGCTTCATCAGTTTGTTAAAAGATTTCAGTTTGCATTCCTCAGTTCCCAGAGCCTTCCTTTTTACCAATGGCTTCAGTGCTGCTTGAACTTCTTTGTTCAGTACCATCAGTTCTTGATCATATGCTACCTCTTGAAATGATTGCACATTTTGGTACAGTGACTCTCTGTATACCTTCCATCTTCTTTTGATGATTTCTGTGTTATTCAATATTTTACCTATGTTGTTGTTGTTAAGTGTCGTGGGGTCAGTTTCGATTCATAGTCACTCATAGTACCTTCTGAGAGGTGGTTGGTGGGTTTGAACATGACTTTGCAGTTAGCAATCCAGTGTTTATCAACTGAGGCTTGATTTTTCCTTCAGTTTTTTCAGTTTGAGAGGTACTGAGCATATTCTTTCCATTTCCAACCATTGTTGTTGTTAAGTGCCATAGAGTCAATTCCAACCCATTGCAACCCTGTTTAGGGTTTCAGAGGAGTAGATGATGAATTTGAACTGCCAACATTGCAGTTCAAATGGCTTTACAGTCTGGTGCATTAACCCACAGCACCACACCAGGACTCCATTTTCAACAATAGTGCAGCCCAAATTCATACTTAGAAAATTTTTTGTTTTCAATTTTTTTCTAAAATTTCCCAATGCAAAGGGAAAATTCATTATTAGGAGATGTATCTCTTACTTCAATGTAGATTTTATTATTCTTATATGGAGCAGTTTGGTTACTTGGGTCATAGTGTATCAAACATTACTCAGAGAAGAAAGTGATCTGGCAAATCAATTGAGATACAATGGTGAGGACCGCAGAGATTGAAAATGTAGGTGGGGCTTAGAAGTGGAAAAGAAAGACCAAGAAAGGAGTTCAGTTTTGTTTTTTTTTAAAGTTAGAATATAACACATTTCCTGATTTCAACCAATCAGTAACCTAGATTGCAAGGGAAAGAGTAACCACCATTACTGGCTGTGTACCCTTCATTAATAATATTAAAATATATAATATGATACATAATACATAAAAAATATTATATATATATATATATAATGATTCTCAGTTGGCAATTTCTATATATTATATATATATATAATATTTTTTAAAGCAAAGGAGGTCCCTGATTAATCCTCTTTATTAATTATAAAAACAGTATAATCTTTTTCACTACTATTTAGTATGTGAGGCTCACCTGGAAAAGAAGTAAATGAAAAAGTTTGTTTTTTTGGCAACCACACTAATTTTTGTTTGTCTTTTTTATTAAAGCAAGACCTGAGAAAGCAAAGTGTAAGTTCCATGTTTATCTAATTCTATTGTTATAATTGGCTTTCTTATGGTATCTAGAAACCTTTTTGTGTCCTGTTTTTAGTGTGAATGAACTGAAACTTAAAAATTTATATTGATAACGCTATATAAATTTTCTGCATTCCCTACTTTCTAGCTTCTGGTTTCTCTATATTTCCAGTAACTGGTTCTTTTTTCAACTATCATTGTCTACTTGAAGAATATAATAGAAACTGATTTCTACCTAATGTGTTGTTATGATAAGATAGATAGATAGATAGATAGATAGATAGATAGATAATCAAACAGTTAACAGTGTGTCAGGCACTGTCTTCAGGGCTTTACATGCTTTTACGTATATACCTTATATCAGGTGAATATTGTCAGTCCCATTTCACAGAAGAGGAACGTGTGAGACTAGGTACTTTGTGCATGAGCAGAGACTGGAATTTAAGCCCAATTCATCCCGCCTGACTTTAAAGTCAAGCTGTGCTGCTAAACTGGTCAATTTGTGAGCAGTATGACTACCAAGCCCCAAATTTTTTTTAATTAACCTAAAGAGCAGTACTTGGCAAGAAATTATCATAATAATGAATGTGGTGAATCAACATAATTTACAAAAAAGGGATTGGAAAGAAGGAAATGAAAAGACCACAATAAAGTATAAGTTACATAAAAATTGTACCAATGATTTTTTGAAATTTTGAATTAGCAGAGAAAAATTAGAAGGTAGAAATAGATTCTCCCATTGATTCCACTCTTAATCTTCATTTCCAAAAAGCACCCAAATTAAAAGGGAGTTGAACAGAATAATATAAATATGTTTATCCTCCTACTACATTTGTCTGATTCTAAATATCAAAGTTCTGCTTCTAATACTCACAGCAGAAAGAATATGAAGAGTACTGTTTTCTTCATCCAGAAACCTTCCATTCATACATTTATTTTATTTCTTTTTCACAGTAAAACAAGAGCCAAGTAAGTTATATACCTCCTAATCAATTCTGGGCTTAGTTCCTGATACTGATTTGATTCTTTTGGGAATATGTAAGAACTTCTCCATTCAAGTTTCTCAATCTCTTTTGCTTCTACAGTGAATGGTTTCTTCTATAATTACTGATGAATATTTCAGAAAGTGAAAAACCCAGAGATGGCAAATCAGATAATGAACTAGCTAAGTGTGACCTGGGATTAGAGATAATACTTATAGACATTTTTGATAAATAGGTATCTATGCACAAAGAAGGAGGGTTGGCTGTTATTTTAAATTTTGTTGTTTGTTGTTGTTAAATGCCATCCAGTTGGGTCCAACTCATAGCAGCCCTGTATAGGAGTTTGAACCACTGACCTGGCAGTCCAAACCAACTTTGCGTCCACTGCTTATCCTAAGGTGCCACATCAGGACTCCATTTTTAATTTTAGAGTTTAAAAAATGAAAAAAGTAAAAATTGAACTTGTTTAGATCTTATTCATTCAAAAAAATTTATTTACTGAGGGTTTATTATGTGCCAAGGAGCTCTGTTGACATAGTGTTAAAATGCTTGACTGCTAACTGGAAAGGTCAATGGTTCAAATCTACCAGCAGCTTCACAGGAGAAAGATGTGGTAGTCTGTTTCTGTAAAGATTATTGTTGTTACATGCCATTGAGTCAGTTCTGACTCATAGAGACCCTTGGGAACCTTATATGGTAGTTCTACTCTATGCTGTAGGGTCACTATGAGATAGAATCCACTTGAAGGCAACAGGACCCTATACCAAACACTGAGAATAGTAAAGAGGACAAAATAAGAAAGGCACTACCTTTCAAGAGTTTACATATTATATTAATTTAAACATTCTTGACATATTTCAAATTCAGAGAGATTGAGGAGCATAGAAAAAAAAGTAGCTCATTTCTCCCATTCATCATAAAAAAAGAGTTTTTGTGTCTGACAAATAGGTATTGATGATATTTAAAAGTGCATTAGTGTTCTCACAGAAGGATATGAGTGAGAACCAAGTTCTGTGCTAACTTTAAGCACATCTGCAAGTCTAATTGAGAAACTCCTTCTGTTTGATAACTCTGTGATGCACACACTGTGGGCCTTTCCCTAAACCTGTTTATATTTCAAAGGCAAGATTCACACTGATATTACTCAAACTTTCTCCCACTTTTCAAAATCCTGATAGAATATATGATTTTAGGCAAAGTGTGGACCACAAAATTTAAGGAAAAAGTAAACATGACAGATTTTTTTTCCTTAACAAGCTAAAATGTCTTGCTAAAAACAAGCAAGCCTTCACATATTTAACAAGACATATAGTAAGGACAAAATCGTAACCACAGACCTACAAAAGAAAGGTTATACTTACTTCTAGGAGTCTTGGTGTGGCATTTTAGGGTAAGCACTGGGCTTCTAACCATATAGTTGGCAGTTGAAACCCACTAGTTGCTTCACAGGAGAAAGACAAGGCTTTTTGTTCCCATAAAGATTTATAGTCTCAGCAGGAATGATGTGAGTTGGAATTGAGTCAGTAGCCTTGAGAGAGAGAGGGAGACACTTGCTTCTACGGTCCCTGGGAGGTGTAAAAGGTTTGCACTCCATTGCTAACCTACAGGGTGGTTGTTCAGCCTACCCAAAAGGCTGGCAATCTGCTTCGATAAGATTATAGCCAACAAAACCCAATGGAGCAGTTCTACTCTGTAATACATGGGGTCAGAATGAGTTGAAATCGACATAGTAGCAACTAACAATAATTCTCTCTTCTGACTGTACTGGAATGTCTAGTGCTAAAGATCTTTGAGTGCTTGACCAACTTCTTCCCCTTTGTATGACTGGAAAATGAAACAGAAAAAAATAATTATTAAGAGTCAGAGAAAATCTCTTGGGATAGGCTCAGCTTACTTGTCATAAAAACACCAATGGATTTTTAATTAAATATAAGATTAACATAACTGGTGGGGATACTCATGAAAGAGTAAGCAAAGGAGTAGAATAAAAATGGAAGCAAAACTTAAAGTAAGTGAGACTTTTCCAGCTCTGTAGTATTTCAATTTCTAAAAAAAAAATAGATGACAAAAGGAAAATTACTCTCCTCTTTCCCTTTCAAAACAACTGTGTTATTGAAACAGAGAAACTAAAGTAATTTCTGAAGAAGCTGTAGAGCTTGCTCTAGATAGAAATCCTATCTGGAAGTTATATCAGTAAACACACTATTATAATGTCAATTCTGTTATCAATGTCAATCTATACTGACTATTTGTGTTTGGATTTTAGAACAAGTAGCAGTACCTGTCTGTAAGTTCCTTTTCTTTTCATAACTCTGGTATAAATTGGGATCTCAAATTGTGGAGATAATTTTTTCTAACTCTGACCAATTCCATTTCATACTTCTATTTATAAATAAGTATCATTTCTCTCGGTTACTCCATAACCTACTGAGTTA
Organism: Chrysochloris asiatica; assembly: GCF_000296735.1. Lineage (NCBI taxonomy): Eukaryota > Metazoa > Chordata > Mammalia > Afrosoricida > Chrysochloridae > Chrysochloris > Chrysochloris asiatica. The sequence goes on along the minus strand of NW_006409054.1, from coordinate 577,307 downwards.
ATAATTACTCTTTGGAAAGAAAAAAACATTTAGCTAAGGAAATGAGTATAGAAGAAACATTTCGTTTCCTATTTTAAAACTTTATATAGTTTTAGTAACAAATAAATCTTTCCATGGCTGCAAAATACATATATATATATGGTGGGATATGAACAAGTGGAGATAACAATGAGGAATAGAGGGAAAGCTTGGGGATATGGTTTTGTGGGGATAGGAAGGAAAATAACTACAGTTAAGATTCAAATCTGTAATTGTTTAAAAGTTCTTTGCATGATTTAAATTCTCCATACTAGATGAGGAAGACAGAGTTCAGCTATGTAAAATATACTAAACCAACCCACTAAACTGAGATAATTTTTTCTCATAAAAGAAATGCTAATTTCTCTTATTATTTCTTATGACTCTCTTTCTGGGAGAAGTTTGGTGTCTTACAAGATTCTGTTATTAACTCCTTTAAAAAGGACAAGGAAGGGAACTATAGTCTTGAGTCAAAAATTCTGCTAATCAATATATTTTTATTTCATATTATTCTACCAGTTACTCCAATACCTGTTGGTAAGTTATTTTATCTATTTATAATACCAGTTTCTATTTTAAATTTTCCTTGAAAATTATAAATGAAAAATCCTTTACTTCAGTCTCCATTGCCTTTCTATACCTGTTGTTGTTATGTGCCGTGGAGTCAGTTCTGACTCATAGTGACCCTGTACAGGGTTTCCAAGGCTGTAAATCTTTACGGGAGCAGAAAGCCTCATCTTTCTCCCACGGAACAGCTGGTAATTTTGAACTGCTGACCTTAAGGTTCGCAGCCCGATTTGTAACCACTATGCTACCAGAGCTCCTTTTTCTATACTGAGTATCTTCTTTATTAATGTATATAGGAACTATATTATGCCCAGTGTGAGTACATTGGTTCTGTAGAATAAGCACCAGACTGTGAACCACAAGGTCAATGGTTTGAGCCCATCAAGTGCTCCATGGCAGAAAGATAGTTTTCTGTTTTTCTGCTCCCACAAAAATATGCAGCCTCACAAATCCTACACAATGTGGCTATAAATCTGAACCGACTAGATAGCACTTAACAACAATATGTCCAATGATTGATAAAAATAATAAAGGATAGAAATTTAACATCCAGTGGTGGCATTGTTTACCTAATATGGAGAAAAGGAAATTAAAAAAAAAAAAACACAAAGCAAATAAGCAAAGCTAACAAGGCTTTGGCAAAAATTATACCTTCATATATTGCTATATGGAGTGTAAATTAATATTACCCTTTTAGAAAGCAAATTTTCAGTATGTTATGAGATTAATTAAAATATAGTATCGTTTAAACTCATAATTCCATCCTTATAAATATGATTAAGGAGTAATTATATATATGTAATATTTGCATGCTGTTAATTGATAAAAAAGACAAAAAGGTAACAAAATGTAATTGTTAACAAAGGAATTAGAGGGAGCAAGGTTCAAATCACAGCTAAAACACTTACCAGATATATGACTTTGATTAGTTAGTTAATCACTCTAAATTTTATTTTTTATTATTTCAATTTGGTATTATCTCTACTCAATAACTTGCTTGTAAATCTCAATGTTCTCAACTGCACATTTTACTCCAATTTCCAAATCTGTGAAATAATCAGCTAATATTTATAAATTGGTAGAAAGCATTTAAAAAAAAAAAAAAAAACCCTCCTGGTATAGAAAAAAACAAGAAAAGATAACAAGTGATGATAACAGTTTAAATACATTTTCAATAATAATTCAAGCCATTTTAAATCTGAAAATGAGAGAACAGTGGAGAAATTGGGCTTCTCAAGCCAAAAAAAAGGAGAAAGCAAGGAAATTAGAAAAACTAAGTTTGAAAGTGGCAACATCTGATTCCTTCCTACTAGTCCTTCAGGATATACTTTATCATACTGTTTAGTGGAGGATTTTCAAACTAAACACTATTTTGTTTTAAAAAAAATCTAAAAGGGAATATGAAATTCTGCTTTTTACCTGATTAATGAAGAAATATGTAAACAGATACTTTACCCCTTCTCTCTTATATGCTAGCATATTGTTAAATACTTTATTTTACAGTTACTCTAGGATAATAGCCTCACCTAGTCTTAGCTAAAAAAGATCATGCTAGTTATTTGCAAAGTAATACCCCCGGAGATAATTTACATGTATATGTTTGGGATGTAGGATTCAGAAGTATCTCTACTAGTTCAGTCCTTTATTTGACAGTCATCAAGACTTTGTTCTAAATTGACACCAGTTAGTCCTAGCATCTTAAGTATTTTGGGAGAGCTAGGCACTTTCATCAGATGTCAAAAACTTTATCCTTTCTTAATATTTTTAGGAACATTGTCATTAAGACCAATTTTGTTCAAGACCCTAGGTGAAGGGATGACTTTACTTTGGATGAGATCTTCTGTATTAATTTACCTGCTACCAGTCTTCTCTCTACCCAAAACATAGGCCAGACATCTTTAGCAAATGATTATATTTCAACTTTTTCCTAAATGACTTATGAACAAAAGATAAATCTTAAACTTAGTTTAAGAATGGCCTTTACAGTAGCCATTAGCTCATAACTCATAAACAGCACTAGCATATAATAATTATGTAAATTTAACACTTTATACTTACTGAAAACTAGTAGCTAGGCATTACTATTACTAATACCATATATAACAATAATTATCACATGCTGTCCTTCTTCACCCTCTAGTTACCTGCCAACCCTAGGCTACTAGACAAAAACAATAGGAGGTTTAATTTATGATATTTCAGTGCAGTTTCCTTCTTAGGAATAAGAGTGGTCTCAGAAATTTTTTTATATCCCACTGTAAAGAATATGATTGGTAACTGAATTTTTGGAAGCTTGAATTTCATGTAGGGTTAATTTATTAAAGTTCTTTTAAAAATGTACCTACATGCTGATGGTTGGCAATTTTAGTGTCCTTGGGTCATCCACAGGGTTTGGATTGGAACTGGCTCAAAAGCACACACCAATGAAATAAACCTAATAAAGAATTTAGCTTTTTTTGTTGTTTTAAATAAGGCAAGAAGCACATTCTTAAAGTTTTCCAAAAGCCTGTTTCCTGATGTTCTGAGTACATTTTCAGTGGGAATTAAGGGCATGATTTTTTTTTTTAATGTAAACACAAAACTAATTGATTTTATTTTCTATTTTAGTAATTGCTCCAGCAAAACTTAAGTGGCATATTTTGCCATCTCCTTGCTTTCAGACTTTTCTGCATTCCCTGAAGTTATTGGTATTAAGTGAGAAAAAAGATTTTTATTGCTGCAGAGAACAAAGAAGAAAACTATAGGCTTGCAAAACAAAATACAATCTCCTAACCTAGTAAAGAAAGTAGCTCTGGTGGCATAGTGGGTTACATTTTGAGCTGCTCACCACAAGGTCAGCAATTTAAATCTACCAGCTACTCCATGGGAAAAAGATAAGGCTTTCTGTTCCCAGGACTGACTCAACAGCACAGCATACCCAACCAACCAAACCTATGATTTTGGTTCAATTTTTTTAAAAATAAGGCAAAAGCCTATTCCCAAAAGCCTATTTCCTAATATTCCAAGTACATTTTCCATAGGAATTAAGTGTATGATTTAAAAAAATGTGAACAAAAAATTAATTCATTTTATTTTTTATTTTAGCAATTGCTCCAGTAGCAGCCTGTAAGTTCCTATTCTCTTTCTGGGTTAGAGTTTCCACTGATCCTTTTTAACATCTAGGTCTCTTTTCTTCACAATGGCACTTTTGATATCTGACCACTCTAAGTACCAGGGGTCATATTGTTTTCCATCTCTTTTCCTCCACACTTTCTAGTATTTCTTTAAAATATAAACAGGTTTGTTTTCTCACATAAAATGTCCAGTGACACAAAAAACTATATGACAAGCATAGACCATATGGTCAAGTTTGTTGTTTGGTTAGAAAACAAAAAGAAACAAAGGGTAGCAATACTGGGAAAATATATTGAGGTCATAAGATTAGGGAAATGACACACTAAGAAATCTAGATTTCATTCAGAAACTATAGGATTACCAAGCAAAATTTTTTTAAATTAAGTAATGGAAGAAGTCAGAATACTATGAGGGAAAGAGTGTAAAATGTAAACAAAGAGAATATTAACAAAAATAGAGAAGATCAAAGGGAAAACCTGATTTTTTTTTCTCTCCTCCTTAATGTTTATCATGTGGACGATTATTATGGCAGAAAAGAAGAGTTACACCAATATTTTCAAAGCCTTTTTTGACTTCCTTTCCTTGAGAGAACTCAATTGGAATTTGTCTTTCATAATACTCATGTAAACTACACTAATTTGTGTTTCCATTGCTAAAAGGAAGTTTAAGTCTTAGCCCTACAGTGTAACTGAGCTGCAGAAATCAGCACAGTGAATAAAACTATTACCCAATTATATGCTGTCAGCAAGAAACTCACTTCAAATTTAACAGTATAAGTAGATTGAAAAGATGGAGAAAGACATATACTGTAAACATTCACTTTTTATAAAAAGGAGTAGTGGCTATTACTATCACATAAAGAAGACTTCAGAGCAAAGAAAATTACTAGGGACAAAGAGGGACATTAGCTAATGATAAAATAACCAAGACATCAAGAAGACATAAAAATCATAAATGTATACTCATATGAGCCAAATAATAGAGCTTCAAAAGCATGAAGGGAGGAGGAAACCCTGATAGAACTAAGAAAAGAAATAAAAAGATCTGCCATTATAATTGAGAACTATAGTACTCTAACACTCCATTTTCAGTAACTGATAGAAAGTCAGCAAGAATACAGAACAATTAAACAACAAAATTAACTGATATAATGAGCATATTAAAACATTTTATCCAACAACAGCATTATTTTCAAACATGTATAGAACATATATCATGACACTATACTCTGGATCATAAAATAAGCCTCAAGAATTTTAAAAAAAAATTGAAATCATATAAAACATGTTTTCTCACAATGATGGAACCAAATTGGAAAGTAATAACTAGATGATACCAGTCTTCAAACTCTGAGAAATTAACAATACACTTCTAAATGATCTGTGGATGAAAGAGAAGCCTCAAAGAAATTTGAAAATACTTAAAACTAAATGAAAATTAAATACAATCTACCAAAATTTGTGGAATTCAGATAAAGCAGTGCTAAAATGGAGATACATAGCTTTCAAAGAATCCAAACCCACTGTTGTCGAGTTGATTCTGACTCATAATGACCCTATAGGTTTCAAGACAATACATCTTTACAGAATCTTTCTGCCACAGAATAGCTGATGGCTTTGAACTACCAACCTTTCAGTTAGTAGTACAATACTTAGCCCACTGCACCACTAATTGTCCCTATGTAGCTTTAATTATTTAAATTATAAGGAATAGGCCTCAAATCAATAATCTGAACTCCCACTTCAAGAACCTAGAAAAAGAGGAGCAAATTTAACCTAAAGAAAATAGAGTAAATGCAAAAATAAAGAGCAGAATTCAAAAACAAATTGTTTTTGAAAAGCAGTAAAATAGAGAAAATCAATGAAACAAAAAATTGATTCCTTGGAAAGATCAATAAAGTTGGTAAATATGTAACAAGGATGGCAAAGATAAAAAGAGAAGAAGTAAATCATCAATATCAAGAATGCAATGGGATGTAGCTACAAGCTATGAACAAAGCTGTTTCAATATTAAAACATCAATGTAACCCACTATATCAACAATAAAGAAGAAAAATCACAAGATAAAATAAAATGCTACAGAAAAAAAGGTTTGAGAAATTTAAACATGCATTCATAATAAAATAGAAGAATTGATGCCTTTGAGTTATGTGTTGGAAGAGAATATTGAAAGTGCCATGGGCTGCCAAAAGAACCAATAGATCCATTTTGGAAGATGTGCAGCCAGAGTGCTCCTTAGAGACCAAGATGGACAAACTTCGTTTCTCATACTTTGGACATATTGTCAGAAGGGAGCAGTCACTGGAGAAGGATATCATGTTTGGTAAGGTGGAGGGTCAGAGAAAAAGAGGAAGACCCCCAACGAGATGGATTGGCCAAGTGGCAGCATCAATGGACTCAAGCGTGGCAACAGTAGTGAGGTTGGCCCAGGATTGGGCAGTGTTTCATTCTGCTGTGCATAAGGTCACTATGGGTTGGAACCAACTTGAATGCACCTAATAACAACAACAACAACAACAATAAAATATATCAACAAAGTGAAAATAGAGGAGAATTTCCTTAATTTCATTAAAACTACCATTATAAACATTGGTGAGAAACAAAATGCTTTCCACTAAGACTATGAACACAAGAAGGATATGTACTCTCACCACGCTTATTCAAGGCTGCACTTGAAGTCCTATACTAAACAATAAGGCAAGAAACTAGAAGACATACAAACTGGAAAGGAAGAAGTAAAACTATATTTGTAAATAACATAATTGTATACATACAAAAACCCAAGGAACCCACAAATAAAACCTGTAGAACTAATGAGTAACTTCAGCAAAAATTTAGAACACAATACTATTTACAATTGCTTCAAAAAATGAAGTTCCTAGAGGACTTCTGGCTCTTCCCTGACCAGGCAGCTTAGGTAGGGCAGTCTCCAGGGAAAAGGGGTGGAATCGCACATAGGAAACCTTTGTCTAGCAGACAGACAGCCTTTGAACAAACATAAGATCTTATATCTCAACATTCTGACCTCGTTTTTTTAAAAGATCAAATTGCTGAGGAATTACAGGCATTTTGAGCTTTTGTCTGCATGCACGCTGCTCCCACTTCCGGGCCTGTGCTGGCAAGTGCCTCTGCCCCCTGCAGACTTTGGAATGCAGGGCTAGAGCAATCCCACTTAGAAGGCTGTGTTTCCAGAGAAAAGGAAGCATAAGCTAACAAAGCCGAAAAAATAGAGAGGGATATCTGAGTGGATACCAGGAAATTTGGGGTACCCACGGTACAGAGAGACTGAGAGAGGCATTTTTTTAAGTCATCAAATACAGGCATTACCTCCCTGCAGCCACTACCCCCAGCCCTCTACTGCCCTGGCCTAGACCAGCCCTCTGCCAAGCCTCTGAGGCTCAGGAATGCCCAAGGCACAGGCCCACCCACTGAGGCCAAAGCCCTCCCAAGGCCCAGACACTCCCACTGAGGCCAAGGCCTGCCCTGAGGCCCAACCCACACACAGACTGGTCACAAAGGTCCAGGCCCAACCAAGGCCCAAATCGCATACCCGCCTCGCAGCCCAGGCGGCCCACAGCCCGGTCACCGCCGAGGTCCAGGGGCCCTGAGGCCCAACGCGCCCTCAGTCTGGTCACCAAGGCCCAGTGCCCTTGAGACCCAACCCGCCCTCAGCCGGGTCCCCAAGACACAGGCCCCCCCGAGGCCCAGTCCACCCAACCCACCCACTGAGGCCCAAGCTGGCCGATGCCCAGCTGCTGATATCCAG
>NW_006409054.1:564445-568004 GCF_000296735.1 Chrysochloris asiatica | reverse complement strand
TACAGCACTGTTGAAAAATCTCCTTTACAATAAATAATGTGCTCCCAGAAAGACAAACAACAACAACAAAAAATGAAGTTCCTAGATATACATCTAATAAAAAATGTATAGAATCTATAAGTTTGAAATCATAAAACATTGACAAAAGTTATCTATGATATTAATGAATGGAGAGACAGCATGCATGAATTGGAAAATTCAGCATAGTAAAGATAAAAATTTCCTGAACTTAATCTCCAAGTATAATTTAATTCCTAGCAAAATCCTACCAAAAAACATATGTAACTATATGCAAGTTTATTCTAAAATTATCAAATTGTTTTTGTTGTTATTGTCAGATGTCCCCAAGTCAGTTCTAAATCATAGAACAAAACACTACCCCCACAAATGTTTTCATATTTGAGACCACAGCCACTGTGCCAATCCATATCTCCAGGGTCTTCCGCTTTATCACTGACCCTCTACTTTGCCAAGCATGACATCCTTTTCCAAAGAGTGGTTAGTCCCACCTAATATGAAAAAGGGACTCTCTCCAGTGTGAGATGAAGTCTCACCATCCTCCCATTCAAGGAGCATTCTGGCTATACTTCTTCCAAGACATATTTATTTGTACTTTTGGCAGTTCACAGCACTTTCAATCCACTACTCATCTGTCAGTTTGTTATACAGTAGTGGCTTGTATGTTGCTGTGATGCTGGAAGCTATGCAACCAGTATTTGAAATACCAACAGGATACACCATGCTTGACAATTTTCAACTGAGCTTCCAGACTTAAGACAAACTAGTAAGAGAAAGAGATAGACTACTTCTGAATGTTTAGCTACTGTAAACCTTATGAATAGCAGTGGAACATTGTCAGATAGCACCAGAATATTGAACACTGAAATATGATGAATAACACCAGAATATTGTCAGATATAGTGCCAAAAGATGAGCCCCTCAGGTTGGAAGGCAGTCAAAATACAACTAGGGAACAGCTGCCTCCTCAAAGTACAGTTAGCCATAATGATGTGAATGGAGTAAAGCTTTCAGGATGGGGCACAACTTCAGCTGCAGATGGGGTACAACTCAAAATGAGGATAAACAGCTGCAAACATCCATTAATAATCAGAACATGGAATGTTTGAACTATGAATCAGGAAAATTGGAACTTGTCAAAAATGAAATAGAATGCATTAAGATCAATATCCTAGGCATTAGTGAGCTGAAATGAACTGCTATTAGCAATTTGAATCTGAAAATTAGATGGTTTACTATGCCAGGAATGGCAAATTTAAGAGGAATGGCATCACATTTATCATCAAAAAGAACATTTTGAGATCTTTCTTGAAGCATAATGCTACAAGGATAATAATCACATGCCTACAAGGAAGACCAGTTAATACTACTATTATTCAAATTTATGTACCAACCACTAAAGCCAGTGGTGATTAAATTGAATTTACCAATGTCTTCAATCTTAAATTGAAGATGTATTATTAATCAAGATGTATTATTAATTACTGGTAATTGGAATGCAAAGTTTGAAAACAAAGAGGAAAGATCAGTAGTTGGAAAATATGCCCTTGGTGATAGAAACAATACTGGAGATTGCATGATAGAATTTTGTAAAACCAATGGCTTGATCATTGCAAATACCTTATTTAAAAAACATAAAAGAAGACTATACACAAGGACTTCACACAGAAATCAAATTAACTACATCTTTGGGAAAAGACTGTGGAAACACTCCGTATCAATCAAAACCTCTGCAGGATCACCATGAATTGGAACCGACTCCATGGCACTTAACAATAACAACAATTTTCTTAAATCTGCATTTTGCATATTCCATGTTCCAAGATCAAGGGTGGACTGTGGAACACACCATCAATAGCTCATATGCAAATTCAGTCTAAAGTTAAAGAAAATTAAAATAAACCCATAAGAGCTAAAATTTTACCTGGAATATATCCCACCTCAATTTAGAGATCATCTCAAGAACAGATTTGATGCATAGACATTAATCACTGAAACGAAAAGAGTTCTGGGGTAACATCAAGAACATCATACGGGAAGAAAGAAAAAAGTCATTAAGAAGACAAGAAAGAAGGAAAAGACAAAAGTGAATGTCAAAAGAGACTCTGAAATTTGCTCTCCAGTGTAGAGATGCTAAAGCAAGTGAAAGAAATTAGGAAGTAAAAGGCTGAACAGAACATTTCAAAGGGCAGTTCAAGAAGACAAAGTCAAGTATTATAATGAAATGTGCAAAGACCTGGAGTTAGAAAGCCTAAAGCAAAGAACAGAAATTCTAAAACACTTAATTGTGCTCATGAGGAAGCTGTACATAGATCAAAAGGCAATTGCTTGTAAAGAAAAAGGACATAATGAATGTTTTAAAATCAGTAAACGTGTGCTCCAGGGTTGTGGGTTAATTCACTGAACTGCAATGTCAGTTTGAACTACAAAGTCGGCCACTCCTTGAGTTGGGACTGACTCTATGGCACTTAATAACAAAAATAATGCCTAGGATATTGATCTTTATCAGTTTCATTTCATTTTTTATTCCTTCTAGGGGGTCATAGTGTGGCGCTGTAGGATAAGCACTGGACTGCTAACCACGAGGTTTATGGATGAAACCCACCAGCCGCTCCTTGGATACATCTGCAGGGTCGCCATGAATTGGAACTGACTCTATGGCATTTACAACAACAACAATTTTCTTACATCTGCATTTTGCACATTGCATGTTCCAATTATCTCTGGATGTTTGTAGCAGTTTTCATTTTGCATTGTGCTTCAACAGCAAATAAAGGTCCCACAAGTTCTGCTCCATCCATATGATGAAGGTCAACTCTACTTTGAGGAGTGCCTTCCAACCTGAGGGACTCATCATCTAGCACTATATCAGTTTTCCGCTGCTACTGATACGGTTTTCAGTGTCTAACCCTTCAGAAGTGATCTGCCTCTCCTTCTTTGTCTTTGTCTGGAAACTTCACTAAAACCTGTCCTCAGTGAGTGACTCTGCTCATATTTAAATACTGGTGGCATAGCCTGCAGCCTCACAGCAACTCACAAGCCACCAGAGTACAATAAACAGGCAAGTGGTGAACATTTTATAGGTCAGGATAGCTAAAATAACATGAGAAGAATAAAGTGGAAGGAATCATTCTACCAGATATTAAGACACAACTACAGTTGACAAGAAAGTGTGGTATTCAAGAAGGTAAAAAAATACAGATAAAAAGCATAGAGAATCTAGCAATAAACCAACACAAGATGTAACCAATCAATTTTTGACAAAGTAACAAATCAGTTCGAAGAGGTAAGAAAATATTGTCCTCAGCAAAGGAATGACGGAACATGAATAGACATTTCATCAAAGAAGAAATACAAAACAACCAAAAAGCATATGAAAAGATGCTTAGATGAAAGGAAATGCAGATAGGTCTTTTGTGATACAATAGTGAATAATTGTTATTAGGAGTGATTATGAAGGTTGGAAATGTAAAGGTAGACGTTTTATAGCAAGGAGGGGAGTGATTAACTTTGCAGTCTAGGAGCAGAGGTCCCTGGGACC
>NW_006409054.1:536129-564080 GCF_000296735.1 Chrysochloris asiatica | reverse complement strand
ATATCACTTCACCTCTACTCATGTGACTAGGATTAAACAAATGGAAAACAACTGGTGTTGACAGGGATGAGAAAAAATTGGAACCTATCCACTGTTGGTGAGACCTGTAAAATGATATAGCTGCTGTGGAAAACAATTTGGAAGTTCCTCAAAAAGTTAAAAATAGAATTATCATATGATCCAGCAATTCCACATTTAGATATACACCTAAAAGAATGTAAGCACTATTCACAATAGTCAAAAGTGGAAACAACCTAGATGCCCACCAACAGATGAAAGAATAAACAAAGTATGTTCCATACATACAATGGAATGTTATTCTGACATAAAAATGAAGTCCTGATACACACTACAACATGGATTAACCTTGAAAATGTTATGCTGAAATAAGTCAATCTCAAAAGGACAAATATTGTATGATTCCATTTATGAGAAATATCTAAAATGAGCAAATGTGTAGATACCAACGTTTATTAGTGTTTACTACAGGTAGGAAAGAAGGGAAGAGAGGCCGTCATAGCTTAGTGGTTGATACTGAGTTGCTGTTAAGAGTGATAGAAACTTTTGGCCGTGGATAGTGGTGATGGGTGCACAACCTGCTGAACACAATGTGACTAAATTGTCCATGTCAAAATGTGGAAATGTTTTGCTATACATACCACAATAAAAGCAAAGGAGCTGTAGGACCCATAGGTAAGTATCCTTTTGTTGTTGTTGTTGTGTGCAAGATTGGACAAAGAAAGGAAAAGATAGGAGATATAAAAGTGAGAAGCATAAAAATGTAGGAAAAGTGGACAAATCTAGGGAAGATAGCACTGAAGCTAGAGGGTTAGGTTATTCATTTATTTATCATCTGTTTATTGAACATCAACTATACCCAGTTTCTGCTGGAAATACTGCAAAAATCTCTGACTTGACAGAATTTGGGGTAGGTGAGGTGGCAGCAAGGGAAGAGAGACAATAAATACAGGTACAATCAGTAAATAGGGGAAGACAGTGGATGGTGGGGGGTAGAATTAAAAAATTTACATGAAAGATCTCACAAAGAAGATGACAATTGAGAAAAACATGGAAGAGATAGGAAAATAAACCATTTAGACATCTAAGAGGAGAATATTTTGGCAGAGAGGACAGCAAGTGAACCATTTACTAGAGTAGAAGCATTTCCTGACCATTTGAGGGAAACAAGTGTGGCTGGAGCAAAATGAAAAAAGGAAAGGAAAGGAAGTTATCTGAGAGCTACAGGGAAACAGATCTTCCAGAATCTTCCTTGAAGCCACTAACTCTGAACAAGATGGGAGACATTAGTAGTTGTTAAGCAGAGGAGTGACCAAACTGACAACACATTAAAAGGATGTCTCTGGCTGCTGTGTTTGGAATTAACTGAGGGGCAAGTGTAGGAGCAGAAAGAACAATTAGAGAGATGACAGGAACTTGGACCATGGGGAAAGTCATAATGGTGGTGAGGAGTACAATATGCCAACATATCTGCTCTCCCACCATATTTCCTTGTATTCTGCTAGGGTTTTTAATGGTCCTTATAAGGAATGGTTGGGAGATCTGAATAGGAAAGACCTGTGTTTCTGATCCTAAAATGCTATCACTATCTAATGCCCTGACTAATGTTAGCATGCATCCTCTAAATACAACAATTATACAGGTGGTGTTTATTGTTAAGTGCTGTGGAGTCAGTTCCTACTCATAGCAATTCAGTATAGGGTTTTCAAAGTTGCAAATCTTTGTAGGACTAGAAAGCCTCATCTTTCTACAGTGGCTGGTGGACTCAAACTACCGACTCATAGTTCAAAGTACAGTGCCAACTTTGATGTATTCAAGTTAACATGAACCACATTTATGACCATCTTTTTTGGGGGGTACTACATGCAATTTTCACTTGTAGATGTCTATTGTTGTTGTTGTTAAGTGCCATCAAGTCGATCCCGACCCATAGAGACTCTGTGTAGGGTTTCTGAGGAGCATAGGTATTATTATTTTCAACCCTGGAAGACATAGATCACATTTATAAACATACTGACAATAAAAGGCAAATAATAATAAAAACTAAAAAAATAAAGAAGTATTCAAATTACATTAGAACCAGCTACAACAGAATCCTTGAGTCCTGGTATGGCACTATAGCATAAGCACTGGACCTCAAGGTCAGTTTAACTGTAAGGCTGGCAGTTCAAACTCACCAGTTGTTCCTTGGGATGCTATACAGGGTGGCTATGAGTCAGAAACAACTCAACAGCACTTAACAAACAACACAACAGAGTTATAGTACAGGGACCCTGTCATAAGTACAGGACTACCTGTAAATTGTATCTTTTCTAAATTGTAACCTAGACAAAATTGCTAATGATTAATTAAAGTATAAGTAATCAGTTTCAATAACATTTAAAGTAGCTATCACTTTAAACTACAGCAGGCCAAGAGAAAGTAAAAGGGAAATGGAAGTGCAGACATTTAAATAAATGGAACTTAGTTATTCGTGACACAAATTTTATCCAATGTAGAGACTTAGGGTCTGGGGAAGAATAGAAAGTCCAATAATTCCTACTGATGTGTTTACCTTTGTCTCTTTCAGTGGACAGTTCTGGAACAATCAGTAAGTTTGGGTTCCTTATCTTACTTACGTATTCTTGTCTCTCAATAGAACTTACAAATTTTTATCCCCAAATTTGTTTGTATTCCAAGTTCTTCTACCTTACAGCAATCAACATTTGCTAAATAAGTGGTTTCCTCACATTTCAATACCGATTCCCTTATGTATTTTCCTTTGCAACAACGTATATTCTAGTAGCATAAATTCCCAGTGCTGCTTTCTCTGTGCATAATCTTGCAGTTTTTAATACTTTCCTTTAAAGATATTTATATGTCCCTTAAAATTAACAAAGGACTCCTGATGGTACAATGATTAAGTGCTTAGCTACTAATCAAAAGGTTGGTAGTTCAAACCCACGAAAAAACTCTTCAGAAGAAAGATTCTATGTGGCAGTTCTACCCTGTTGCATGAGGTCACTATGAGATAAATTTTGACTAGATGGCATCCAAAATCAACAATAAAACTGACATAAAGAATAAACGTTAGTTTTTGTAATCAACAATACACATTTTCAAACTGATCAGAGGGAAAGTAGCAAAAATCTGACTTGGAAGTAAAAAAAGTAAAGAAAGGAGGGTAATATAATAGTTTGATTTTCAATAGAATAGATAGTAGTTATCCAAAGATTCAATTCCATACACTAGCTAAATGATATTCTAAAGAAATTCCTTTCTGTGAAATGGAATGGGAAAGTTTTGACCAGCAGCACTCTTGTTGCTGTATTTTACTGAAGATGAAACAGGGTTCTGCTCCCAGGAAGTCCTGCTTTTGCATTCACCTAGAAAGGGTATCCCTGGGGGCTGGGTTCCCTTTGTGTTAGAAAATTCTCACTGATCTTTCTTTTGTGTTTGATTTTTAGCACTGTCTCCTATGCGTAAGTTCTTTATTTATTCTCAATTCTATTTTATATTGTTATATGCACTCTAGCTTGGATTTTATTCCCCAAATAGAGTGTCAATGCATTTAAGGCTATTTCAAAGACTCCAGTCTCCAGACTCTGCCATGATTTTAAATAACTGGTTTTGGAGAGATTTATATGGAGGAGATGAAATTCATATGAAAAAATGCCATAATTTCTGGCCTTAATTGTATGCTCTAAAAAAGAATCTCCTCACTGAAGCCCAACAGAACATAATGAAGGAAAGAGCCATTTCTGAACCCCATTAGTTCATTGCTGGTATTTTAGAACTCTTTTTAAATTATAAATGAAAGCTCATTGTATCATAGTAATATAGAAGGGGGAAAAAAACTAGTTGAGAACAAAATCTCATTTACTTTCTGTTGTCTTCTAAATAACTACCTTTGAGGGTCTGTAAGTTAGTATTGAGCACCTACTATATACTATGCACTGTACTAAGCACTTTCAAAAATTTATCTTATATTCTTACAATAGCTCTGCCTGGTAGCTTTAATTATATCCCACTTTACAGATCAGGAAACTGTCTAGACATTTGCACAAAGTTCAGAATTTGGTAAATAATCAGTGGCAGGATTTAAACCCAAGACTTCCTATCTCTGAAGTGCGTGCTCTTTCTATGCTAACACATTGCCTCCTATACCACTACTTTTTTGTGATTAGTCATGAGACTTTATCTGTGAATCAACTGGGCTATAAATATAAATATACATCTACTAGAAAAGTTGGATAATTGTGCACACAAAAAAAATCTTTTAAAAACAGAAAGATTTCCATTTAAATCAATGTTTGGCTTTTAACTGTTCTTAAACTCAAATTTCACTATAGCCAATATTATTTAATGCATGACTCAGTTCTCCAAGGAAATCATACCAAAAAAGCATAAAAATACATTTAAAAATTTTTAAATATATACTCTTAAGAAGCAAATAAGACTTAAATGCTTTGAAACCCATTTCAAACATCTCAAGCATTTCAAACACTAACAAGCAGAAAACACATCTTTACATTTAATCATGTTTAAGCCTCATTCTTTTCTTTAGTTAGCACTAGAAAGACGGTGTATTGGGGTAGGGGTATGGCAAGGTGGAAGTTATATACTGATTCACAGTGTTAAGAAACCGTACGCATTCATGTGTCTATTATTGTTGTTGTGAAGTGCTGTTGAATCAGTTCTGACCCATAGTGACCACCCTGTATGGCATTTCCAAGGAGTGTCTGGTGGCTTTGAACCACCGGACCTTTTTATTCAATCCAACCTTGCTGTTGAGTGCTTATCCTACAGCACCACCCCAGGACTCCAATCATGTGCCTGGAGTCAAGGAAAGAGATCAGACGACTGTACATCTTCCTATATACTTTTCCTATATATAGGGTACACTTTTCCTATATAGGGTAGGTGATAAGCCTATATGATCTTATGTGCATCCTTTACAAAAAGAAAGAGAGCTCTGAGCAGGGATAACAACAGGCCAAGTCCATTCCTAAAAGTGAATTAGTTTCTACTGAATACATTTTTGTGGTTTCCAGGGAAAAAATTGTTTGCTTATTTTCTTTAATTCTTATAAAAAGTATATCCTTACTGATATAGTCATTCAAGCATATTCTTCACAATTATTTTTTAAGGAGGTCAATGTTCATAGAAAGACATTGAGTAGATTAGTCTATCAAAAATTATCATCTTCTCAAGTTGAGTCTAATTTCTCACCTCCACATTCAGCTAATAAGTAGATGATCTTTCAAAAATGTTAACTCATAGCATGTGAAATATTGTTCATCTCTCAGATGCTTAGCAGATCTTTTAGACTCTAGATCCTTTAGACCATGCCCTCCCTGCCAGCCACTGGATAAAGAACCTGTTACAGTCATTCCTAATTAAGTCATGATCTATGTTTTACATTATTTTAATTTTCATGTAATTATTAATGTGACACCTAACCAATACTATCTTTCTTCTTTAACAAAAATTAATGAAATTAAATTTATTTCACCTTTAATTATAATCAGCCTGTATACATTACAGGAGTTCTAGTGTGGTGCTGTAGGATAATGCACTAGACCACAAGGTGGGTTTTAACTGCAAGGTCGTCAGTTCACACCCACTAATACCTCTTCAGAAACCCTACACAGGGTCACTATGAGTCAGAACCAACTTGAGAGCACTTCCAATTCATAGCAACTCTGCATAGGATTCTGGAGGAGCATCTGGAGGGTTTTGAACTACCAACCTTCTGGTTAGCAGTCTAGTGCCTATCCTACAGCTCCAACCAGGACTCCATGATCTTTATTAGTCTTAAGTCTTTTAATTCTATTAGAATTTTGTTGGCTGAGCTACTGCTTGTATAAATGGAGTTTCAAATTTCAGAATTTATATTTGAGTATTATGGAGATTTGTAGTGTAATTAATTGTAGCAAGATTAGGAGATTTGAAGGAAAAAAAGGTGTGTGTTATCGGGGGATCTAGGTAAAAGGAGAAAGAAATTAAGAATTTGATGAAATAATGCACTGTGGCTTACTTCAGCAATGCAAAGTTCAAATGAAAATGAACCTCTCATTCTAGTTTCTGTTAATTACATTCAACATAAAAAAGATGCAATGACGATATTAAGCTGATCAAGGATATGAAGATACCATTGTTAGTTGTCATCAAGCCGTTTCCAACTCAGGAAAACCCCACCTGTGCTGAGTAGAACTGCACGCCATAGAGTTGTTGTTGAGACGATTAGACTCATAGCAACCCTGTTTGTATAGGATGTGTGAGGAGCAGCTGGTTTGAAATGCCCAATGTTGATCGTACCATACTAGTTAAAAGTGGCCAAAAGTACTTTTTCAGTGTAGTGGGGAAAAGAATGAAATTCTTTAGAATTCTATAAAATCAGGAAAAGCATAACTAGTGCAAACATTGATTGTTCATTAAGTCCTAGAATACTTAATTTTTATTAGTAAAATCTACATAGTTTAGAAGGCATTTTTAAATTAAGAAATAACTGGTACATATTTTATACCATTATTTTTAAGTGTCATTGAGTCAATTCCAACCCATAGTGGCCCTGTATAGGGTTTCCAAGGAGCAGCTGGTGAGCTTGAACCACCAACCTTGCATTTCAAATGACTGCAGTCTGACGCATTAACCCACAGCGCCACACCAGGACTCCATTTTATACAGTAGTAAACATAAAATAAATTACCTAGCTAGAGATGATAAAACTGAAAATATTAATATATAAAGAAAAATCAGCTTGTTGAGGAGTATATAACATAAAATTGTTAGTTAGAAACCTCAATGAAAGAAACAGCGTCATATCCACATACCACCTCTCCCCAAACAAAACTGAATCCATTAATAGTACTGCCTGAGGTCTCAATACAGTACTGCTTGTATGAGTACTTGTTCTCACTGGAAAATAATATACAAGAGTTTCTGTAGAATGAAAGTATCTGTACTCATATATTAATGAACAACATTAAAGGAAAAAATACACAAAAAAGCTTGGAAAGCATTACTACAAAGGTCCTAATTTTATCTTTAATGTGGTGTTAAAAGCTTAAAATACCAAAAGAGAAAAAGTCAGGGAAAACTGAATTATAACACCCCTTGCCATTTATAATTACCTTCTTACTGAGTGCAGATGTTGCCTCACTTTTTATACCTGACAAAACTCTGAAGTTAAGTGTATGTCAGTTTTACAAACATCATAACCTTAAATTTACCAGAAAGCTTTCCATGTAAAAAGCACTTCAATAATTAATTTTCTAAGCAAGAAATCCTTCTTTAATGCAACTAACTATTCCTCTAAAATATTTATTGGGTTCTGATTGAACACAGAGTTTTAGCTTGCATTTGGTAGTAGTAAATGTTGTCGTTGTGTTAAGTGCCATGGAGCCAGTGCTGTGGAATTGTTTCTGACTCATAGTGACCCTATATAGGGTTTCTGAGGCTGTAAATCTTCATGGGAGCAGTAAGCCTCATCTTTATCTTGCTTTAGTAGTAGTGGTGGTGGTGGTTGTGTACTATGGAGTCGGTTCTGACTTGTAGCAACCCTGTATAGGGTTTGTTGTTGTAAAGTGTCTGCAAGTCAGTTCTGACTCATAGTGACCTTCTATAGGGTTTCCAAAGAGTGACTGGTGAGTTTGAACCTACAACCTTGCAGTTGCCAGTCCAGTGCTTATCCCACAGAGCCACACCAGGACTCCTATATGGATTTCTGAGGCTGTAAATCTTCATGGGAGCAGAAAGCGTCCTCTTTCTCCCATGGAGTTACTGGCAGATTGAACTGCTGACCTTGTTTTTGCAGCCCAGTTCATAACCCACTAAGCTACCAGGGCTCCTTGGTAGTAGTGATAGCTAATACTTACTGACTACTAACTATGTTCCATGGAGTCCTGGTATGGCACTGGACTGCTAACCTCAAGGTCAGCAATTCAAATCCACCAGCCTCCCTTTGGAAACCCTATAAATTGTTGCAATGAGTCAGAACTGACTCTATGGCACTTAACAACAACTATGTTCCATGCACTATACTAAATACTTTACTTGGTGGTGGTGGTTATATGTCATGGAGTCAGTTCCAACTCAGCAATCCTGTATAGGGTTTCCAAGGCTGTAAATCTTTATGTGAGCAGAAATTCTCATCTTTCTCCCATGGAACTGATGGTAGTTTTAAACTGCTGACCTTGAGATTAGAAGCCTGATTCTTAACCACTATGCTACCAGAACTCCGTAAATACTTTACTTAGATGATATTATTTAATGCTCACAATACCTTTGTGAGGTAGCTACAGTTATTACCCCCATTTTAGAAATGAGAAAATGAAGCTTGCCTAAGGTTAACCACCTAGTTAGGTGTGATGTCAGTATTTTAATCTGTTTGTCTACAAAGACCATGCTCTTCAAATAGATATCTAAATTCCTTCAGTAACTCTACACAGTTGTTGCTGTTGTTAAGTGCCATTGAGTCAGTTACAACTCATTGCTACCCTGTACAGGGTTTCTGAGGAACAGCTGGTGGGTTTGAACTGCTGGCCTAGTGGTTCAAAGTCCAGTACTGACCCTACAGCGCCACACCAGGAAGAAAGTCAGTCTTTGGAATAAACTGATTTATCCTAATAAACCCAAGTGTTCTGATTAAGCCTTCATGGTATTAGATTTTCTCAAAGCAGGGCATAACACTGCTGCACAGCAAGAACTTACACATTGTCCTTGGTAACTGAGAAAATTTTTAATGTAGTTCAGGAAAGCAGATTACTGAAAAAACATACCAGAAGCAAGCAAATTTACACTTATTGTTGTTGTTGTTATGTGCCGTGGAGTTGGTTCCGACTCATAGAGACCCTGTACAGAGTTTCCGAGGCTGTAAATCTTTATGGGAGCAGAAAGCCTCATCTTTCTCCCGTGGAACAGCTGGTAGTTTTGAACTGCTGACCTTGCGGTTCGCAGCCCGATTCGTAACCACTACACTACCAGAGCTCCTTATTAGACCACACAAAACTTGAAACAGACCAGAGCTGATTTACCTGCACATGATAAAAGGGGCCTGAAATTTTTGCAGAGTGAGTTAGCAGGTATTGCAATAAACAGTCTAGGGTGATGGACAAAGGTGAACTCTGGAGTCTGACTGCTCAGATTCAAATCTCAGCTCCACACTTACTGTTACATGGTCATTTATTATTATTAGGTGCCTTCAAGTCAACTCCAACTCATAGGGACCCTTATGCACAACAAAAGGAAACATTGCTTAGTCCTATGGCATACTCACAATTGTTGTTATGTTTGAGCCCACTGTTGCAATCACTGTGTCAATACATCTCATTGGAGTCTTCCTCTTTTTTCAATGACCCTCTACTTTACCAAGAATGATGTCCTTTTCCAGGGACTGGTCCCGCCTGATGATATGTCCAAAGTACATGAGACAAAGTCTCATTTCTATCACTTCTTAAGGGCATTCTGGCTGTATTTATCCAAGACAGATTCGTTTATTGCTCTGGTAGTCCATGATATATTCAATAGTCCTCATCAACACTATAATTCAAATGCATCAATTCGTCCTAGGTGTTCTTTATTCACTGTCCAACTTTCACATGAATATGAAGTGATTGAAAATAACATGGCTTGAGTCAAGTGCATCTTAGTCGTCCTCAAAGTGACATCTTTGCTCTTTAACACTTTAAAGAGATCTTTTGCAGCAAATTTGCCCAATGAAATATCATTTGATTTCTTACTGCTGCTTTCTTGAATGTTGAAGAACACAGATTCAAGTAAAATGAAATCCTTGACAATTTCAATCTTTTCTCCCATTATCATAATGTTGTCTATTGGCCCAGTTTGTGAGAATTTTTGTTTTCTTTATATTGAATTTTACTCTATACTGAAGGCTGTATTCTTTAATCTTCATCAGTAACTGCTTCAAGTTCTCTTATCTTTCAGTATGTAAGGTTGGGTCATCTGCATATTAAAAAATTTTAATAAGCCTTCTTCCAATCCTGATACCACATTCTTCTTCATATAATCCAGCTTCTCTGATTATTTGCTCAGCATGCAGAATGAATAATATGGTGAAAGGATACAACTCTGATGCACACATCTCCTGATTTTAAACCATTCAGTAACTCCTTGTTCTGTATGAAAAATTGCCTCTTGGTGTGTGTATAAGTTCCTTGTGAACACAATTAAGCATTCTGGAATACCAATTCCTCACTATGGTATTGTAAATTACCCATAGTTTACTTTGCATAGTCAATGAAACAAGCAAGCATCTTTCTGGTATTCTCTGCTTTCAGTCAAGATCCATCTGACAGCAGCAATGATAGCTCTCATTCCACGTCCTTTTCAGAACCCTTTATATGACCATATACACATTCATTTAAACTCTATGTTCCTCTGTTTTTTCATCTGTAAAATGGGGATAATAAATTTTCCTACCTTACTTTATATGGTTGTTGTATGGGTTGAATGAATGTAAAGTGCTTAGAACACTGAATGCCTCAGATATAGTAAGTACTCAATAAGTATCAATTAGTAATACCAGTAATTTCTGCATAATAGGATACACTGTTATTTAAAATGGAAAGCATATTTTGAGTTTACTTTTTCTATCTTAAGAAATAATTATTGTTTCTTTGCAATTTTTTCTAAAACTAAATTATATATATTTTTAAATACATCATCCTTTAGCCATTAAGTACTATTTGTTGACCATAATCTACTGAACAAATGCAAGTTCACTTAGAGCACATTTAACTTTTTCACTTATTTATCTTCCAATCTGCTAAAAAAAATTTGGAAATGTATCACTACTTATATAATTCTACATGTAGAGTTTTATACTTTCAGGAAAATTTCACATTATTCTCAGTTTTTCAGTTCTAAGACAAAAATAAAAAGAAATCAATATCAGGAAAAATATAGAAATAAGAAAAAAAAAGTTTGATATCTGAATCATGCACTTTTGTTGTGTGCTCAGTTATATTTCCAGGTTACATGGATGGAGAACTTTCAAAAAAATCAGATCCCAAAGCCCAGATGCTAAGAAGTGGAAGTACAACAAAGGCTCAGAGTAGCGGAGAAAGAAGTAAGAAGATGTTCATAAAAGAAGTCATAACGACAGATTCTGAAGGATCCATAAGCTCAAGAAGCAAAAAGGGACCAAAAAGAAAATTAAAAAGTACTGAGTTGGAGGAAATCAAGAGAGTAAAGGAGAGTGATGCTGGAATATTTAAACAACAGGAAGATCAAGTAGAGGAAAGTGAAGGTGAACTATTAAAACAACAGGAAGAACAAGTAAACAAAACTGAAACTAGTATACCAATAGGACAGGAATCCCAAATAAAAGAAAGTGATACCAAAATACCAGAAGCACAAGAAACCCAAGTAAAGAAGAGTGATACCGAAATACTTAAAGAACAGGAAACCCAAGAAAAGAACAGTGATACCGGAATACCAAAAAGACAGAAATCCCAAACAAAGGAGAGTGATACTGAACTACCAAAAAACACGGAATCACAAACAAAGAGTGACACTGGTATACCAAAAGTACAAGAAGCTGAAACAAAGAGTGACACTGGAATCCCAAAAGGACAAGCAGACAAAGCAAAGAAGGATGATGCCAGAATGCAAAAACAACTGGAAGCCCAAGTAACGAGTGATGAATCAGTACTGAAAGACCCAGAAGCCCAGGCAAAGAAGAGTGACGTATCAACACTAAAAGAACCAGGTGTCCAAGCAGAGAAAGATAAAGGCAAAGAAGGCAAAGAAAAGAAGGGAGATGTAGGGAAAGATAAAGAAGGAAAAGACGTCCAAAATAAGAAAGGTGATGTAGGAAAAGACAAGGCTAAAGGAAAGAAAGAAGCAGAAGTCAAGGGTAAAAAAGTAGAAGCCCCAGCAAAGGGCAAAGGCAAATAAAGGAAGGAAACACAACAAAAATGTAGAAGAGCAAGGATAAATAATTAAGACAGTTGATTGTTATGGTTCTCATCCCTCAGACACAACCATGTCCCAGCCACTGGCTGAATGGCTTATAATGATAAAATCCCTTTAACCTATGTATCTGCAGACTTCCTGACCTTCAGAAGTATCACCATTTTTAGACTTCTCTGCCACAAACCTCAGCTTCCAAATGATTGTTTTATAAGTTAATACTGACATTCTTCAGTCAAGAAAGACTGGATACTTTTTGGAATAAAACATTTGATTAAAGAAATATATAATAATGTTCTTTGACAAGTATTATATCTCTTTGATAACCTAACCTACCATTCAGCCAATAAACCTTCATAGTGGGTTTAATGTGTGAAAGATACTATACTAGCACTAAGGATTATTCAGAAAAATGGAAGCCAGTGTCCCTGGCTTGTAACTATATATGAAATAGTTACAAATAATGGAATTGAAAAAAAAATTCATTATTTTTCAATACCATTATTTTCAAACTTTCACGAAAAAGAATGGAATTGTAAAAGAATGAAAAATTTCCACAAAATTTTTGACACTCACATTTACTATACATGTACCTGACAATTTACTAAGAAAATCTAGTGTAAAAAAAAATAGTTTGTTTGGATAATACAATAAGAGTTTAGGAGCAATTTCAAATGAGAAGGTAAAGGAGGTAGCTTCATGAGGAATGTTGTTGTTGTTGTTGTTGAGTGCCATCGAGTCGGGTCCGACCCATAGCGACCCTGTACAGGGTTATGGGGTAGTGGTATATGATGTGTGTCTCAAAAGATGGATAAGATATTCATTATTATGCTGTATGAAGTAGAAAGTGTAGAAGAAAGACAAAGGTATTAAACACTACCATGCCATTCTCTAGTAACAGTAGGCAATTTTGTTGTAGCAGCAGGCTCATGGGAGGCAATATGGGATCTAATTTTAGAAAGCGGGGTAAGAAGATTCTAAAGGAGTTTAAAAATCGAATGGGGAACTTAGACTTTTGTGACAACTAGAAGTTTTCTAGAATATTTAAGAAAGAGAGTAAAGTGAATCAGTTTATTATAAGAAAAATACTAATCTTAAGATTGTGCAAAATAGATTGAAAAGAAGAAAGACCATGATATGAACTCAGGTTATTGGAGTAGTAAGTCATGGAACAAAAATGAATAGGAGAGATAGTTTCACCTGAGAGATACTTTCCAGGAAAAACTAATAATTCATGATGGTGGTTGCAGATGAGAAAGGGAAAGAAAAAAATAAATAAAAATAAATGATGACTCCACGACTTTTGAAGCTGGGTGACAGAAAATCAGTAACAAACTAGGAAACTAGTTTGTGGGATATAGAGGGAATAGCAAATTGTTGTGTTTAAGAAAACTTGTAATTTGAGAAAGGTATAGCAGAGGTAACAAATGAAGTCATAAGAGTAAATGAGCTCTCCAAAGGAGAATGTATACAGCAAGGAAAATCAGAGGTCGTCTTGTACAACTGGGTTGAAGAAGAAAGTTAACTAATGGACAAGAAGATATTAGGAAAACCTGAACAATGTAATGTTCTGATAATTAAGATGAAAGTTTCCAGAAGAAAGGATGATTAAAGGATAGCTAAAACTTCAAGGAGAATAAAGACTAGAAGAGACCACTGTAGATGCTATTTAGAGATGATTGATGATGAAATGGAACACTTTCCAAAGAGAAGCAGCTAAGAGAGAGAAGTTAAAGATGTAGCATACAGATACACAATTTAGTAGCTGTTACATACATACTATGCTTTAGAAGTATAGTTTTCAGGGATTTGGTTTTTATCCTGTTCTATTCTGTACTGGAGTCCTGGGGTGGCACAGTGGGTTAATGTGCTGGACTTCAAGGTTGGTTTGAACTGCTAGGTCAGTGGTTCAAGCTCGCAGCCGCTTCTCAGGACACCCTATACACAGTCAGAGTATAGGGTAGGAAACAACTTGATGGCACTTAACAGCAGCAGCAACAGTCTGTACTGGTTAGCCTGTGTTCTGACTGTTACATTTAGTTATGTCATGGAAGATGAATAAACTAAAGTTCCTTTAGAAGGGAAAGGACTCTAAAAATGCCAGCCAAAGGCCCAAGGTCAGATGCTTATAAATGGAAAGACAGCCCAGGTTAGAGAACATTAAAGTAAGGTGTTTGAAAAAAGGGTTATTAGAGTCCTGATGTGAAGCTATAAGATACGCACTGAACTGCAAGGACAGTTTGAATACCAAGGTCGGCAGTTCACACTCACCAGCTGCTCCTCAGAAACCCTATACAGGGTTGCTATGAGTCAACACCAACGCAATGGCATTCAACAACAACAAGGGTAGTGTGTTTATCTGACTGCACTATGGATATTGAATGTTTCTTCTACTCAGTATTGTAAAATAGACCTTGTGTGATGGAAATTAATATGCTTATCATGTTATAGAGAGCTCATACTCCTGCCTTCCACCTATTTTTGATTGGATATGCTAAAGAGAAGTTAGGAATTGTCCAGAAGGGCTGAGGAATGTAGCAATGAAGAAACAGTTGAGAGAGGAGAGGAAGGGTTGGTTGGTATGAATTTAGAGAGCTGTAAGAATTCCTGAGCTTACAGGCACTGACCTAGCCAATGAGGGTTAGGGATGAGAGAGTGAGGGGTCAGTTGATCTGAAGTGCAGGGACCTATGTGTGGACTCAAAAGTTTGCAGCTGGTACCTATTTGACCTAGCTAAGATGGCTAGGGCTGAATTGACCAGAACCAACCTAATGAAGAGAGAGAGAGGTCTGATACTGTGTTTGACAGAGAAGCAGCAGCAAGACCAAGAGCAGGAGCCTAAAACAGTGTGGTGGGCTTCCTAGCTCATGAACAAATAAAGCTGAGTGGCTTTGGGCAGGAGGATCATTTGCACAGTGAGATACCTCCAGGCACTTAACTGGGGAACTAGGTTTGCTGACCCAGAGAGCTACAGCTGAGTGCCTTTGGGCTGAGACTTATACAGTGTAGTGTTGTGCCCTTTGGGCATTTATCAGCATCCGTGGAAGAGCTTTGTAACATTGCCCAGGCAGCGAGTGGCCTACCTGTGGACATGGCTAGTGAGAGGTTGTCCTGACTAGAAGAAGTATGCTCTGAGCATTTTCTGATCCTGCATTGTAACCTGTTAACTTGCTTAATAAACCCATAACTGTTAGTATGGTGTCTGAGTTCTATGTGGCCATAGCAATGAATAATGGAACCCAGCTGAGGAGTAGAGAGTTCTGTTAGAGGAATGGCAGGTGACATTTTGTGCAAATCCCAAGGATAGTGGTAGTGTTGTTGATCAGTGCTGTCCAGTCAGTTCTGACTCATAGTGATCCTGTGTAGGGTTTCTAAGTAGTTGTTGGTGGATTTGAACTACCAACTTTGTAGTTCAAACTGACCTTGCAGTCTAGTGCTTATCCTACAGCACCACACCAGGACTCCCCTAGGATGGTTGTTGTTGTTGTTGTTAAGTACCGTCGAGTCGGTTCTGACCCATAGTGACCCTGTACAGGGTTTCCGAGGGTGTAAATCCTTACGGGAGTAGAAAGCCTCATCTTTCTCCCGCGGAGCGGCTGGTAGTTTCGAACCGCTGACCTTAAGGTTCGCAGCCCGATTCATAACCACTACGCTACCAGAGCTCCTCCCCTAGGATGGTAGGGGGACTGAAATCTTTTAAAGTGAGCAGGAAGCTACACAATTTCACCTGGGGAAAAAATACAAGGAGACAATTGTATTCAAATATATGAAAGTCCATTAAAATATTTTGCATGGCCTCAAGAAAATAAGACCAATGAATGGAATATGCAAGCTAACAGATTTTTGTATCAGTTTGAGGTGAAGTGGAATGCCTGAGAAAGCTCAAACACAGATCATTCCATAGGAATGTTTCAGAGGAGACCCTTAGAAATCAGCTGAGTGGGTTATGGTTCCTTCAAAATCTGAAAGTCCGTAATTCAAAGTATAAAATTCTCTAGTTGTCTTTCAAGAACACTTGGTAAGCAAACTTTATAGAAGTTTGATGAAAAAAAAAAGGAGAAAAACTAGATTTTATACCTGCTCCTGCTGCATGCTGTCAAGTCACAGCAACCCTGTATAAGGTTTTCAAGGCTATAAACCTTTATGTGAGTGGAAAGCCTCATCTTTCTCCAGTAAAGCAGCTGTTGGATTTGAACTGCTGACCTTGTAGTTAGTAGGCCAATACCTAACCCACTATGCTACCAGTCCCCAAGTATAAAACATTTCATAAATGCTTCATGCTACCTAACTTCATGCTACCTAACTAGAGCAGTCAAACAATTGTGTGGCTCCCTACCATGTGTTCACAGTACTGCCCCAAGTACAAAAGAAGCCTAAGTATGAAGTCAGTCAGAATCGAGACCTCCCGTTAACCACATAGATATTGCAAGACGTAACTGCCTAAAAAGAAGAACAGTCATTGAACAAAAAAATTTTGTGCTGTAATTTCTAGGTCTCTGAAAAATACACATTTAGAGATTGCACAAGTTCTGGTGTGGTGCTGAAAGGTAAGCACTGGACTGCTAACCACAAGGCTGGCAGTTCAAACCCACCAGTAACTCTTTAGAAATCCTATATAGAGTTACTATGAGTAGAAACCAACTCAATGGCACTTAACAACAGCAACAAGTGACTTATCTAAGGAACCCTGGTAACATAGTGGGTTACATGTTGGACAGCTAACCACAGGTCAGCAGCTTAAGTCTATCAGGTATTTATTACATGGGAGAAAGATGAGGCTTTCTGCTCCCATAAAGATTTACAGTCTTGGAAATCCTATGCAAGGTCACTATGAGGCAAAAATGACTCAATGGCATACCACGCCATCACCACTAAATGTGGCTCTTACCCACATTATTCTTAAGGGAAAATTATGGCCAGAAGGATTTTCATAGTTTAAATGTATTTAGGTTGTTATTAAATGTATTAGGTTGTTATGATATTCATCTCATATTTTTATAACTCTCTGGTCCATCTGGCAACTAGTTTTTAGAAGGTTAAGATAAATGCAGCTTCTCTCAGATTTCTGCTAAGAAGCAGGCACCTGACAACTGCAACTGCCTCCTAAAAAACAGGAGGTAGATTTCAGCAACCAAGCTCAGCTGACTACCTATCTGTGTGTGTATTCCACTAAACCAAGAATTCACAAAAGATGTTTCCAGAAACAGCTCCTGTCTCTTCTCTTGTAATTTCTAATTTGCTGTCAAAAAACATTTTTCACTTACATTGGGTCTAGATAGCAAGTAAATCACACTATAGAAAACTGACTATGATGAATCATTTAGTGGCCTTTAGCTGAAAAACAGACAAGTTAAAAGCAACTGTTAATCTTTCATTAACACACAAGTGTGTCAAATGTCCTGTTCACAAGAATGCATAGAATACACACTTTGATTGGTGACCATGTTCATCACTGATAAGGAAAAGTGAGGGGAAAATAGCAGTGAAGCTGCGAGCTAAGCCCTAAAATGTTCAATAGACTCCTGTGAACCCAATGTTCAATAGACTCCTGGTTGGCCAGCAATGTGGCAAGACCTGGGGACTCTTGGGTCCAGAGTCAGTGACATAGTCACTGAGGACTAGAGTGGAGAGTGAAGCATGCAGCTGATAAGAAGAGAGGGCATATGCACAAGAACACCCATACTTGCAGATAATACCCACTTGACCTGGCTTCAATGACTGGATGATCAGAGCTCAAATAGAAGAAGAAAGAAGAGGGAATAAAAAGAGTGTTGCCGTTGATAGTGATGGGGCAGTGTTTTGTTAGTTTCTGCCGAGTAGCTCCAACTCATGGTGACCTTATATACAAGGTTAAGCCCAAAAGTTATGCTACTAAGATTTGATTCATACATGCACAAGTTTATTTCAAACAAAACATATTTAAACATGTCTCTGCTATCAGTGGATCACAGACAAGCTCTTTCATTAATACATTTTTCTGAATATCCTTAAAGTGCCTTTAAAAAAAGGTATATTTTGTGCAATGGAAGAAAATAATTTCGAACTCATGGTTAATATCAAATTTTTAACAAAATGCAAATGACTATCTTCCCAAATCATTAAAGCTTTTGTAACAAGTTTATATGAATGTTGCCCCAAGTAAAACAACAGTTTTTAGATGCATTGAGCATTTTAAAGAAGGTCAAGGTGACTTCAAATATCAGTAAGGCAGAGAGGTCAGCTCAGAAAGTTATGGAGACAGTTTTGGGAATCCTAAATGGGTACATTTTGAGCTATGGTGTTAGAGGAAAACATTGAAAGTGCCATGCGCTGCCAAAAGAACCAACAGATCTGTGTTGGAAGAAGTGCAGCCAGAGTGTTCCTTGGAGGCCAGGATGGCCAAACTTCAGCTCTCATACTTCTGACATATTGTCAGGAGGGACCATTCGCTGGAGAAAGATATCATGTTTGATAAGGTGGAGGGTCAGAGAAAAAGAGGAAGACCCCCAGTGAAATGGATTGGCCTAAGTGTGGCTCAAGAGTGGCAACAATTGTGAGGTTGGCCCAGGATCGGGCAGTGTTTCATACTGTTGTGCATAGGGTCACTATGAGTCGGTACTGACTTGATGGCACCTAACAACAACAATAAACGGGTACACTTGATAGATTTTTCTCAGAGGATACAGGATGATTACAAGGGTTTATTATGAAAATAGAAAACTGCATTGGTGAGAAAAAAAAACCCAGGAAGTTTCGCGTCAAGAAACGTTTTTTTCCCATCATGAAAATGCACCTGGATAAGAAAGACTATCCTATGATAATTTCCTTGGGAAACTTTACACTGTTGATCCTAAGCCCTGATTCTGCCCCTTCAAATGTCTTTTTCTTACAAAAACTGAAAGAATTTTGGAAAGGAACACAATTCGAGTCCTTCAAGAAAGCCAAAATTGTCACTTTGACACTGCAAATTGAAGAGTGTGGAACTCTATGAGAATTATAGAGATGGAAACTCTGTCTTCAGAAGAAATAATAATAAAGAAATAATAGCTTAATATTTTGACATGTTTGTTTAATAAAGGTTTCTATGATTTTACAGCAATACCTTTTGACTTGCCCTTGTAGAACAGAGCAAAACATTTGCCTGGTCATTTGGCATCTTCATGGTTTTGGCATGTTTGAGTCCATTGTTGAGACACAATTGTTGTGTCGATCCATCTCTACCTTAACAAACATATCCTTTTCTAGAGACCGGTCTTTCTTGTTGTATCCAAAGACAAAGCCTCACCATCTTTCCTTTTAAGGAGTATTCTTGTTGCATATATATTTTAAAGCTGATTCATTTGTTCTCTGGCAGTCCCTGATATGTTTAATATTCTTCACCAAGAGCACAATTTGAATACATCAATTCTTTCTTTTTCATTATCCAGCTTTTGCAAGCATATCAGGTGATTGAAAAGACCATGTTGTTGTTGTGTGCCAACAAGTGGATTCTATCTCATGGTAACCCTATAAGACATAGAGCTACTCATGTGGTTTCTTAAGCTGCAATCTTTGTGGGAGCAGATCACCAGGTCTTTTTGCCCATAAAGTAGTTGGTTTGTTCAAACGATTACCCTTTCAGTTAACAGCTGAGTGCCCAATTACTGCACCACCAGTGCTCTTGAAAAACCATTACCTCTCCCCCACAAAAATAAATAAATAAATAAATAACTGTCAAGTTAACTCGGATTCATAGCAACCCTACAGGACAGAGTAAAATGGCTCCAGAGGGTATCCAAGTCTTCTTTCTCCCACAGAGTGACTAGCTAGTTTGAACCACCCATCTTTTGGTTAGCAGCTCAACATTTAACCAATGCACCATGAGGGCACCTTTGAAAGATCATAAAAAAAATCCAAACCAAATATATTCCCATCTACTCAATTCTGAATCTCAGAAATCCTATATAGGGTTTCCAAGATGTAAATCTCTACAGGAACAGACAGCCTCATCTTTCTGCCTCAGGGAAACTGGTAGGTTTGAACCTCCTAACTTGTGATTATCAGTCCAATGCTTATCTTACAGCACTACAAGGGCTCCTTTGAAAAAGACCATTATTGCTGTTGATGTTAAGTGCCATCAAGTTGGTTTAGAACCAAGGAGCAGCTGGTGGATTTGAACTGCCAACCTTGTGGTTCCAAGACCAGTGTTGGTTCTCTTGCACCACACCAGGAGTACCACATAAAACCCTCTAGTTCCATTACTTTCAGTTTAAATGCCTAAATACCTTTTGATAGATATTTTATTTCTGTATAAATTGTAACTCTCATAAGACATTTTTTATTATACTATAAGTCAATGTTTAATTTAGATTTACACATATATTTAATCTTTTATTGCACTTTGTCCTTCCCTGTACCTCCTAGCTTCTATTCAGAATAATTTTCTTTCTGCTTGAAGAAAACTTTTAATATTTTTCCCTTAGTTAAAAATATAGTGAGTGATGGATTCTCCTTATCTATCTGAACATATATTTTATCTCTCTTTTTTTTTTTTTCTTTAAAGAATACTACTGCCATGTATAGCATTCTGAATGGCAATTCTTTTCCAAAATTGTTTTTATAGAAATGGCTCTTTTGTTAAACTATATCCCATGATTGAATAATTTCAAAACAAGTACAACAGTGCTTTAAGAACAAACACAACTCACATGGTAAGCATATTAACTCAAGTAGTGAGAGATTAAGTAAAAGGACAAATAGTCTACTAGTCCTATATATATATATCAGTCAATATAGTCTCTGTTTAGATTAACTCAATACAGAGAAATGGAAATTTGTCAATTTGATTAAATGAAGGTTGATGAATAGGCAATCTACTGAGTTGTTCTTCATTATTTCTTCCACTATGAAGAAATTTTATTAAAAGTGACAGTTTCTAATATTTTCTTCAGACAGCATATAAAAGTGTTATACGCTTCAAAAATTTGCTCGCTAGAACACATTTTTTCTTTGCTATGAAATGAATTTTTATCTTGTTTAAATATAGGTTTACTGGACTGTAAACCTGTTTGCCCAATCACCTAGTATCTTAATTATCTTTGGTGGTGGTGGAGGTTGTTGGTGGTGGAGGTTGTTGTTGTTAAGTTCCGTCAAGTTAGTTCCCATTCCTAGTGACCCTGTATAGGGTTTCCAAGGATCAGCTGGTGTACTTGAAGTACCAACCCTACGGTTAGCTGTCCAGTGCTTATCCTATAGTACCACACCAGAAGTCTTAATTATCTAGTGCTGTTATATTAGAACTACCACAAATGGATGACTTTAACAAACAGAAATTTGTCTTCTCATACTTTAGGAGGTTTGTTACTATTAAGTGCCATCGAGTAGGTTCCAACTCATAGTGACCCTGTATAGGGTTTCTGAGGAACCACCAACTTTGTGGTTCAAACTGACCTATTGGTCTAGTGTTTATCCTATAATGCCATACCAGGGGAAAACACTTTCTATCTGCTTGGAGCAAGATCCTTGTCTCTTGAGCTTCTACTCCTGGGCAATCTTAATGGGCTCAGCATCTCTTACCTTTTCTCTCTCGCTCTCCTTCTAGCGCTCTTATTTTATCTCTTATATCTTAAAAGAGCTGGACTAAAGACACACCTTACACAAATCCTGTCTCATTAACATAACAAAGACAACCCATCCCCAAATGGGATTATAATCACAGGTATAAGGGTTAGAATCTACCATACATGTTTTGGGGAGAACATATTACAATCCATAACATTTATAGATGCTATTCTACTAATTCTTCTTGCATTGCTGTTGAGGAATCAGATATTTCTTTGACTTTCTTTCCATCATAAATAGCCCATTATCCCTGACTAAAAGTCTTTATGATTGTATTTTCATCCTTGGAATTCAAGAATGTTACTAAAATATGCCAGACACTCAGTAAACCCTTTCGGTGTTTAATCTTGGTGTGTCTTCAGAACAAGGTTATTTTCTTAATTATTTCATTTCCTCCACCTATTATTTTGTGCCCTTCTCTGACTCCTGACATTCTTTTATTAGATGAACTCAATCTGACCTCCAAATTTCTTTTCCTTTGTATTTTTATCTCTTAATGTCTTACCTCCCTGTTAAGAGCTATTTCTTTCAGTCAGTCTCCCGAAACATCTATTCACTTCTCAGTAGGAACTATTTTCTTTTGTGTAACACTTTTCTTTAACATTTAAATTCAAGATTCTTTTTTGCTAAATTGGTCTTTAAGATACTTTTTCTACATGTTCTCATCTGACCTATCTAACCTTCTCATCAATTCTACTTCATTAGAAATCGTATTTTAGACATTCTACTTGGTTTCCCTCCCTCTGGCTTTTGAGTTTCCTTAAGTGAGCTGTTGCCTGCACAGATTAAGTATCAGATTTAAGGTTTCCCATTCATTAGCAAACACTGTGTGGTAAAAGACATGGTGAAGCCTGTTCATATAGGTTGACTGTGTAGAAAATGAAAGATCAGTAGGTACAAGAAGGAAAGAATTTTGCTTCAATTTCTATCTTACCAGTTCTTTCATAACTACAAAAACTGTGAGCAATTCAGCCCACCACTGGACAGGACCAAGGATGCTGTCCTAGGAACTCAAATGAGCAGAAAAGAAACGTCTTTCCCAATGGATTTCCCAGGCATTCACACACAAATTTCCCTCAAAAAAAAAAAAATCCTGGTCTCAGAATTTGTTGTTAAGTGCCGTCGAGTCGGTTCCGACCCATAGCGACCCTGTACAGGGTTTCCGAGGGTGTAAATCTTTACGGGAGTAGAAAGCCTCATCTTTCTCCCGCGGAGCGGCTGGTAGTTTCGAACCGCTGACCTTAAGGTTCGCAGCCCGATTCGTAACCACTACGCTACCAGAGCTCAGAATAGAAAAAAAAAAAAAAATCCTCACATCTGATATCAATATCTCGGCCATAGCTTAATCTTAAGGAAACTAGTGTAGCTGCTGTTTCTTCCTGAGATCCCAGATGAATCAACAGCTTCAAACAGATTCTTCAGACTTCATCAGCTACCCTGCTTATGGTTGTCTTAGTGCTTGAAAGAGTAACTTGGAAATGCGTGGGAGTCATGTTGTACTCATATCATTGTTTGCCCCTATCCTTTATAATCAAATCAAATAAATATTTAGAGTTTCTGGATGGTGCAAACAGTTAACTTCTAGGCAAAAAGCTAGCAATTGGAATCCACCCAGAGGTATCTCAGAGGACAGACCTGGTGATCTGCTTCTGAAAGCTCACAGCTTTAAAAACCATGTAGAACAATTCCACTGTGCACACAATGGATCATCAAAAGTCAAAATTGACCCCAACATAGCTAACAATAGTAAGCATTCATTAATTATTGCTGCCGAAAAATAGAGAAAAGTCCACTAATTATAATCTAGCATTCCCTTAGCACTGAAATGATGTCATGCTTAGGGGACAAAGACTCACACTAAGAAAACTAAAATAAAAATAACTACCCATATACTGCCTTGCTAAACAGATAGACATCTGGCAATCTTGATTTCTTCCAGAGCTCCTGTTCTGATCCCTTTTTCTCAGATAGCAAATAGACCCAAAGAGGAGGAGGACAAAGACTGCATCTTGGATAAAATCATATTTTGAATGGGAGTATTTAAAAGAGTAGAACATAAGAACCAGGTATTCCAGAGTAATCAGATGACTCACTCAAGACATGCACAAACAGGGACATAATACGATGTGAAAAGAACTGCATTTAGAGTCAAGAGTCTTGATTCTTCTTTGATTTTTGACGTTTCTTAGATTAAATCCATTACTCATCAGTCAGTTTGTTGTACTGTGGTAGCTTGTTGGAAGCTATGACACCAGTATTTCAGAAAGCAGAGTCACTCATAGCGGGCAGGTTTCAGCAGAGGAAGAAACAGTCTACTTCTAAAGAATTAGCCATTGAAAACCTTATGAATAGCAATAGAACACTGTCTGATACAGTATCAGAAGATGAGCTTCTCAGGTTGAAAGGTTCTCAAAATACTACTAGGAAATAATTACTTTCTCAAAGAGTTAACTTTAATGAAAGCAAAGTTTTTGTGACTTCCATTTGCTATTATGGCAAGACTCAAAATAAGAAGAATAGATGCAAATATCCATTGATAATCAAAACGTGGAGTGTACAAAGCATGATTCTAGGAACATTGGAAATCATTGAAAATGAAAAGGAACACATAAGATCAATATCCTAGGCATTAGTGAGCTAAAATGGACTGGTATTGGCCACTTTGAATCAGACAATCATATGGTTTACTATGCCTGGAACAACAGATTGAAAAGGGATGGTATCACATTCATCATCAAAAGAACATTTCAACATCTGTCTTAAAGTGCAATGCTGTCAGTGATAGAACAATACCTAGATGGCTTCAAATAAGATCAAGTTAATAAAAATATTACTCAAATTTACACACCAACCACAAAATCAATGATGAAGAAGTCTATCAACATTAGCAGTCTGAAATTGATTAAACATGCAATCAAAGTGCATTGATAATTATTGGTGGTCGGAATGTGGAAGTTAGAAACAAAAAGAAGGATTAGCATTTTCAAAATATGGCTTTGGTGACAGAAATGATGTCAGAGTTCATAGGATAGAATTTTGCAAGACAAAACCTTATTCACCACAAATAACTTTTTTGAACAACTTATACTCTTGAACCTCTCAAGATAGAATATACAGAAATCAAATTGACTACATCTATGGATAGAAAAAATGAAGAAGCTCAATAGCATCAGTCAGAACAAGGTCATATGCAAGTTCAAGTTGAAGCTGAAGAAAATTTAAACAAGCCCATGAGAGCGAAAATACGACCTTGAATTATGTTTCACTTAAACTTAGAGATCATCTCAAGAATAAATTTGACTCATTTAACATTAAAGACTGATCAGATATGTTGTGGAATGACATTGAAGACATCATACATGAAGAAAGCAAAAGGTCATTGAAAAACAACAACAAAAAACCACATGTCAGAAGAGATTGAAATTTTCTCTTCAATGTAGACTAGCTAGACCAAAAGGAAGAAATGATGAAGTAAAGAGATGAACAGAAGAGCTCAAAGGGCAGTTCAAGAAGACAAAATAAAGTATTATAGTGAAATGTGCAAAGGCTGAGTTTCAGAAACTTGGCATTTCTCAAGCAGTAAGAATTTATGAAAAATGTCAAGCTTCCAGTTGAAATGGTGAAGGAGTATATAGACAAAATATTGAATGACACAGGAAGTATAAAAAGAAAATTCAAGGAATACAGAGTAAGAACCAAAAAGAACTGATAAGCATTCAACCATTGCAGGGGTAGCATATGATCAAGAACCAATGGTATTGAAGAAAGTTACACTGAAAACAAGGCTTTTGGAATGTGACACTGTATAAAGCACTGGACCACAAGGTTGGTTTGAGCCACAAGGTCAGTGGTTCAAACTCACCAGCTGGTCCTCAGAAACCCTATGCAGGGTCACTATAAGTCAAAATTGACTCAACAGCACTTAACAATAACAGGAATCTATTATACCAATTGTAACACTTCACCAAACAGATGCGTAACTGGATGTGCTCACTCATCTATGCCAAGAAATTTGGAAGATAGCTACCTGGACAACTGAATGGAAGAGATCTATACTCATGCCCATTACAAAGAAATGCAGAAATGAGGGAGTAATATATTAATATCACTTTAATTATTAGTAAAATTTTGCTAATGGTGTGTTACTGTGGGCTAATGCGTCAGACAGACTGCAGTCATTTGAACTGCAACGTTGGTGGTTCAAGCACACCAACCAGCTGGTCCTTGGAAACCCTATACAGGGTTGCTATGAGTCAGAATCGACCCGACGGCACTTAACAACAACAAAGACAATTTAAAAACAGTTGTAGCAGTACATCAACCAGGAGCTGCAAACAATTCAAGCTGGATTCAGGAAAGGATGTGGAACAAGGGATACCATTGTTGATGTCAAAAGGATCTTGGTTGAAAGCAGAGAATACCAAAAAGATGTTTTACTTGTGTTTTATCTGCTATGCAAAGATATTCAAGTGTTTGAATCAAAGCAAATGATAGCTTACATTGCAAAAGATGGGAATTCCAGAACACTTACTTGTGCTCATAAGAAACCTGTACATAGACCAAGAGGCAGTCATTTGAACAGAAGAAGGGTCATACTGAATGGTTTAAAACAAGGAAAAGTATAGGTCAGAGTTGAATCCTTTCATCATACTTATTCAATCTGTATGCTGAGCAAATAATCCAAGAAGCTGGACTATGTGAAAAAGAATATGGCACTAGATTTGGAGTAAGACTTGTTAACAGCCTATGATAATGGAGATGACACAACCTTGCCTACTGAAAGTGAAGAGGACTTGAAGCAATTACTGATGAAGATCAAAGCCTTCAATATGGATTACAACTCAACATGAAACAAAACTCCTAACAACTGGATCAAGAAGTAACATCAAGATAAGTGAAGAACAGATTGAAATTGTCAAGGATATCATTTTACATGGATCCATAATCAATATCCAAGGAAGCAACAAACAGGAAATCAAATGTGTTACATTAGGCAACTCTGCTGCAAAGGATTTCTTTACAGTGTTAAAAATAGGCAGGAAATGTCACTTTAAAGACTGAGGCACACCTGATCCAGACTATGGTATCAATCCTTTCATGTGCATGCAAAAGTTATGAATATAAAATTAATAAGGAAGACCAAAGAAGAGTTGATACCTTTGATTGTTGTGTTGGTGATGAATATTGAATATGCCATGTAATACCTACCAGAAGAATGAATAAATTTGTCTTGGAAGAAGTACAGCCAGGATGCTCTTTAGAAGCATGGATGGCAAGACTTCATCTAATATACTTTGGACATGTCATCAGATGGACTAGTCCCTGAAGAAGAACATCATACTTAGTAAAGGATCAGTAAAAAAGAGGAAGACACTCAAAAAGATGGATTGACAGAGTAGCTGCAACAATAGACTCAAACATAGCAACATTTGTGAGGATGGTAAATGACCAGGTAGTAGGAATGTCAATTACCTTCATGGACATTAATTTTCTAGTACACAAAATCTGTAAGAGTTAAAAAATATATATCCTATATTAGAAAACAACCAAGTCTATGCTATGAAACTCTTCCTGTTTGTACTTTTCTTAAAAACTAAGACTTAAATGATAATATAAAAATAATAACAGATAAAAAATTTTAAAAAATAACAGAATTTTATTTAATTAAAAAAAGATGTTATTATCAATATACAAGACAAAGGTGAGAGTGTTTTGTTCCATTTTACGAATAAAGGCATGAAATTAGCATACCAGATGGAATTATGATACCTTGAAAGATAAAGAAAGAAGAGGGGCAGAGCACAAGCTGGAAGATGTGCTCTTTCTATACCATCCCCTTTGCTACTAAGAAAAATCCAATCACAGTGACAAACAGGCCTGACATAGGTGATTAAACAATAACAAAGAAAACAAAAAATCAAGCCTGTTGCCATCAAGTTGAGTCCAATTAATGGCAACTCCCTATGTTATACAGTAGAACTGCTCCATAGGATTTCTTGGCAGTAATATTTAGGGAAGGAGCCCTGGTGGTGCTGTGGTGAAGTATATGGTTGCTATACCAAAAGGTCACCAATTTGAACCCACCAACCACTGCATGGAAGGTATGGCCCTTGGCTTCATAAAGACTTATAGCCTTGATGTACCAAAATAAACC
Source organism: Chrysochloris asiatica (assembly GCF_000296735.1). Classification (NCBI taxonomy): domain Eukaryota; kingdom Metazoa; phylum Chordata; class Mammalia; order Afrosoricida; family Chrysochloridae; genus Chrysochloris; species Chrysochloris asiatica. The sequence continues at coordinate 536,413 of NW_006409054.1, read as the reverse complement.
CACAAGTATATATAGATTTGGCAGAGGATATTTCTTCATACACTCACATGTATTGTAGATATATTCATGTACATAGTAGAGCCAACAAGGGACAAAGGTATGAAAATTTAATCATAAACAAACACCTGGAAGGACTGAGGAACTGGGATTGGGATACCTAGGTTGTTGCTGTTGTTGTTGTTAGGTGCCATCGAGTTGGAACCGACTCATAGCGACCCCATGCACAGCAGAATGAAAACAATGTCCAATCCCGGGCCAACCTCACTAACGCTGCTACACTTGAC
>NW_006409054.1:533345-534363 GCF_000296735.1 Chrysochloris asiatica | reverse complement strand
GACATCCATTTTGACCTTTTCCTTCTTTCTTGTCTTCTTAATGACTTTTTGCTCTCTTAACAAAGATGTTCTTGATGTCATCCCACAACTCTTCTGGTCTTCGGTCTTTAGTGTTTAATATATCAAATCTGTTCTTCAGATAATCTCTAAATTCAGATGGGATAAATTCAAGGTCATATTTTGGCTCTCAAGGACTTGTTTTCATTTTCTTCATTAAACCTTATGAATAACAGAGAATATCTATGTTAGTTGGTAGAAAATAGCCCACAAAGACAATGCTCAATATCCTACTTTAGTGTGTAGTGACTGGAGTCTGAAATGTTTATGAGCAGTCATTTAAGATGTAAATATTGCATCCAAAGCAAAAAGTGAAGAAAATAAAACATGCAAGGAAATAATTAGTTTAAAGACCTTGTGGACAAAAGGCTCCACTGGCCTGAGACCAGAAGAACTAGATGATGCACATGACCAATATCAACCACACTGAATGGGATCATAATGAAAGTTCCTAGAAAGAGTGGGATAGAAATGTATAACAAAATTCAAAATCATAAGAAAGATGAGACTGGCGAAACTCCTGAAACTATGACCTTCACATGCCCTTCAAATCTGGAACTGACCCATCCCCAGAGAGCTTTCAAATAATAGTCGTAAGATGAACAACAACATCTGTGAGGAATGTATTCCTCAGAGCAATCAACCATACAAGACCAAAAGGAAAGCATTTTCCCAAAAAACAAAGTTCAGAAGGCAGAAAAGGACAAATGCAAACAGGAAACTCCACAAAAAAAAAAATAAGAAGAAGGATTCTCTTACATTGAGGGTACTGCAGCAAAACAAAATAAAATGTGTATAAATTATTGAACAGGAAATTAATGTACTCTCTAAACTTTCACCCAAATCTGCCGGGAGTGCCTGCTCTCCCGTGAGGGTCGTGGGACACGAGTGGATATGCGAAATCGTCGAACGAAGAAATGAATACAGCTCGAGAGGCTTTTCAACTTGCTCTTGCTGTCTG
>NW_006409054.1:520038-520705 GCF_000296735.1 Chrysochloris asiatica | reverse complement strand
GACTTTAATGTCCTCTCTTCAGCTTCTTGCCTTCAAAGCTGCCTGACATTTTTCATGATACCACTGATGGTTGTTATGATATATCTCAGGATTTAGTTTAATTTTTGGCCTGTTTAGTTATTAAACTCGCTGTCCCTCTCCACACCCCTTGTTCTGGCTTTTTCACTATTGAAAAACAGTTCAGGGCCAGCTTTTGGGCTGAGAGTATCTGTGCACATGCATGGCTGAAGAATGCACCAGTGGTGGGGGTGGGGGCCATCCACTCACTCAGGCTCCCCTTCTAGTCACCAGAATGGAGGTGCACAAACAGTGGGGGGACAATGAACAGATACCAAAGAGAAGAAGAAGAAGAAAATCAAAATAAAGCAAAACCGACAAAGTGTACTGTCTACCTTTGCTCTGAGGTTCCTGCAGTGTTATTACGTGATGGGTCTGCTCCCTGACTTGGTCTTGCCCAAGTTGTCGGCTCCAGGCCTCCTAGGCTGGCAGGTTTAAAAATACGTGATTTCTTACTTTCACTACAAATTCCACTAGCTATTAGCCTTCAAACTTTTTAAATATTCCAACCTGTGTGGTTCGGAGTTTTGAATCTCTTCCCTGAACCCTCTTCACCTGGTATTCTGTGGTACTGTTGATGGCTAACTTCACTGCACCTCTACCCTATCTG
>NW_006409054.1:515759-519938 GCF_000296735.1 Chrysochloris asiatica | reverse complement strand
GGTGGCATAGCCCTCAGAATCACAGCAACTCAAACCACCACAGCACGACAGACAGACGAGTGGTGGCCATTTGGCATCATAGAAGTGAGGATTTACAACACACAAGATAATAACATCAGATCAGAACTAATTACAACAGATCACATCTTGGGGGAAATAATTACAAGGTAATGATATTATAGCAGATCTCATCATGGAGGATTGTTATTGTTTTTAAGTGCCGTTGAGTCGGTTCCAACTCATAGTGACCCTATATAGGGTTTCTGAGGAGCAGCTGGTGAGTTTGAACCACTGACCTTGCAGTTCAAGCCTATCTTGAGATGGAATTCTTACCCTGCAGTGTCATACCAGGACTTCACCTGAGGGCTTACTACATCTTAATTGCCAAACCACTGAGTCTCAATCTAGTCGACACAAAACCTCAACTATCACAGTCACTGTGAATCACCTTGATGACAACAGATTTGGGTTTCTTTAAATCATTAAGGAAGAAGATCATTAGGCCTTTCTTCCTCAGCACAGCTGAATATATTCAAACTATCAACCTGTAGGTTAGTAGTCCAGCATAAACTATTTGTGCCATCCAAGGAAGGACCAAACAGAAATACAGTAAGAAAATGAGTAAATACGCTAAAGGTTGCCCCAGAGCATATATGATTTGGTTTGAAAAAATTAAAATGAGCTTATTCTTGCTCGAATGAAAACATTAGACTGACATTGCATTAGAAATTACAACCAAAAATTTAGAAATAATTTGTGAAATGGAAATACTATGTCATGTGTTCTAGCTTGCAAGGGAAATTGTGTTTCTTCCATGGCAAAGTAAGTAAAGGTAAATATTTCTCATCAAAAGAAGGAAGAAAAAAGTACAAGTTTTCAAACCACAACTTTTAAAAAAACTAATTCTTTAATTCCTGATACAAGTTAACTATGGCAATATTTCTGATGCACATTGTAAACATTATGTGGAGGTCTTGTTATTGGTTGTGTTGTTGTGGCTGTTAAGTGCTGTCAAGTCGGTTATGACTCAGAACCACCATTAGCTACAAAGAAAGCACTTTCAAAGAGCAGCTAGTGAGTTTGAACCACCAACCTGCGGTTCAGTGCTTATCCTACAGTGCCACACCAGATCTACTCAATTCAAGCTGAAGTCCTTGAAATGTAAAAGTTGACCATTGGGTTTATAAAGGTGTGAAGTCTGAATTAACTCTTACCTGAAACCTTGAAATGCAAACATTGCCCATCTGTCTAAGAGAGAGGAGAGCGAGTGAGAGTGGTTAAGATAGTAAGCTTATTTTTGCAAGTTATTGTTGTTAAGTGCCCATGGAGTTGATTTTGACTCACAGCATCCTGTATGGGGTTTCCAAGGAATGGTTGATGGGTTTGAACTTCAGACCTAATAATTAGGAGTCCAATACTTATCCTGCAGCACCACAGCAGGATTATAAAGCTCCAATCTCTGCCATCTTTGTGTTACAAGCAGTCAAGGTTTTTACAGCTGAGATCTGCCTTTCTATATCTAGTTACAAATTACAGAGAAAATGAGCAAAAACAATGAAAAACTCTCAACTAGGAAAAATTTGGGAGTAAAGATGAAAAACAAGGTTTTGATAGATATATAGGTCTTGGCTATAGAGTTACTTGTAGTTTCTAACTTCATTTAACATTTTGAGTTGTTTTCTCACCTTCTGCTAATTAAAGTGTCTTTTCAAAATCCAGCTGCAGAAAGGATCTTAACAAGCACTTAATCTCTTTATCTCTTATCCTCTTTGTTACTTGAACAGTAACACTCTGACTGAACAAAAAAAAAAAAAAAAAGGCTGAATGGTTTTCTTTAGAATGATAGATATGAAAATCATAGCTTTATCCAAAATGGAATTCCATTTTAGGTCTGAAGTCACCCTATATAGATACACCAGCATCTTGGTTTATTTTTCACACAAAGGTTCACCTCTACATTAAGTATAACTAAAGAAATAAAACACAACACTAAACTAAACACAATTTACAATGTAAGTACTTTCTTGATTTGATTCTCCATTGGAATCCAATGGCTCCTTCTTATGCAATTTCACAGGGATGAACCAGTCAATTGACACCTTCCCAGGGATGAACAGCCCTTTGATAAACTAACACTTTAGTTTCCACAAAAGTTATAGTGATAGTGTAATGCCCAGATTTCGGGGTCCCCAAAGACCACCAAGGAGCTGATGCCGATGCAAATACACAAGGGTTGTTTATTCAAGCTAGAGCTCGGGCTTTCTCCATATCCGACACAGCGAACTCGGAAAAAGGCCCCGAACTCTCCGTCAGCGGGGTTTTTATAGAGATTACAAACAGGTTTGGGGGTCTTCAACTTAACTTCTCTAGGATTGGTTTACATTTAGCAAGGTATGGGGTGTTACAACCTGATTGGTCACTATTAGTGGCTTGAGCTGTTAGGTTAGGGTAAAGAAAGACATATATTATCCAGCCTTGAGTTGTCAGAAAAGCTTATCTACTCTTTACTGCTTGCTAAGGGGGAGGGATGTTCATCCAGCACAAACTGACCCGGTGCATTCCTGAGACAAGGAGACGTGCTCCGGCCAAAGTACAAAATGGAGTCTTTTCTTCAGGTCTCACAATAGCATATTTCTTTGGGCTTTCCTAATTAGAAATATGTCATAATTGTAATGGACTGGAAGTATTCTACTGTTGCATCCTCGACAAAGACAGAGTTTTGTTTTGGAAACAGGGCTTACTTTAAACTATAATATTCCAAGAGCTCTTCAATAAATATTATTGGATATCTAGTTTGTGCAAGATATTCTAAGGAATACCAAGTTGTTAATGTTATTCTGTCTTCAAGGAACACAGAAGTCTTTTGGAGAAGAATATGTACAATACTACAATTTCTGTGTAATTACCTAATAGTTTGATTACACTATATATCTTCATGAAAGTCAATAAGCTATGGAAAGCAATTAGACTTACTTTACTACTAAACAGTTTTACTTACCACATAAGAGTCCTGGTCCTGGTGTGGCACGGTGATTTATGCACTGGACTGCAATGTAGGTTTGAACCACATAGTGGTTCAAGCTCACTAGCTGCTCCTTAGAAACACTATACAGAGTTGCTATGGATTTGGAACCAACTCGTTGGCACTTAACAATAGCAGGAACAACTTAACACATACATTTAAAAAATATAAAGTCCCTCTCTTTTACAAAGCAAAGATTGCATTCCACCACTGCCTTATTTTAAATAACTAAGTTTCAATAAATTAGGAACATGGCTTATCTATCACTACCAGGGCACTAATATGGATTTTTTCCAATCAGTTGGCCAGATAGTTGTCTTTCAAATTTCTCGGCATAGATGAGTGAGCACTTCCAGTGCCGCCTCACTTTCTTGAAAGATTTCAATTTTTATTCCATCAATTCCTAGTGCCTTGAACTTTGCCAATTCCTTCAATGCACATTGGATTTCTTCCTTCGGTATCATTGGCCCTTGATCATGTGTTATCTCTTGAAATGGTTGAATATCAACAATTTCCTTTGGGTATAGTGACTGTGTATTCCTTCCATGTACTTTTGATGCTTTCTGCATCATTCAATAATTTGTCCAGAGAATCTTTCAACAACAAAAGTCAAGATTTGAATTTTTTCTTCAGTTCCCCTAGCTTGAGAAATGCTGAGTTTGTTCTCCTCTTTTGGTTTTCTGACTCCAGATCTTTGCACATTTCATTGTAATATTTGACTTTGTCTTCTCGAGCTGACCTTTGAAATTTTTGGTTCAGCTCTTGTAACTCCTCATTTCTTCCATTCGATTTAGCATCTCTACGCTGGAAAGCAATCGGAAATCATAGGACAGTATTTTTGACATTCCATGTGAGTAAAGTTTTACTAACGGTAATACAGAAATTACTGCAAGCATACATTGACAGAAAACTTCCAGAGGTTCAAGATGGATTCAGAAGGAGATGTGGAATGAGGGATATCATTGCTGATGTCTGACGGATCTTGGCTGAAAGCAGAGAATATCAGAAAGACATTTACCTGTGCTTTACTTGACTAAGCAAAGGCTTTTGACTGTGTGAATCATGACAAGCTATGGACAACATCATGAAGTATGAGTATTCCAGAACACTTAATTGTGCTCATGAGGAATCTGTACATGGACCAAGAGGCAGTTGTT